>NC_042494.1:67435895-67448880 GCF_005508785.2 Acyrthosiphon pisum
TTTTATAATAGACTTTAGATATACAATTTAGGACATCTATTAGTTGATGATTTTTAGATGATTTAGGCATTTTATAATAGACTGAAAATAGACAGATTTAGACATCTACCCATTGGTTGACGATTTTTTATGGATAGTTTTAAATGTCTATATGTAGATGATTTTAGACATCGTATAATAGATGGATATACAGTTATTATAATAGTCAATTTAAATTCTAAATAACCGGGATATTATAATACGCTTGTCTCAGCCATAGATATAATAATATTCTTATAATAATATAATATCTATGGTCCAAGGTGTATTGATACACCTTGACATGGTCTCAGCCTGCAGGCCGTAACCACGCCCATTATTTCCGTGACTGATAGCCGCGTCGTTATTTATCACGAACTAAGATATACAGGACTGGAAACGATACGGTTGGAGGGTGTGAGAGGTAAATCCTCCTTAATGTATACAATGAGCGGAGTACGGGGGGGGGGGCTTCGAGTTCTTGTCGACACTTGCGCTATCTAGGTATTCAAAACGAGAAATTAATAAATCGGTATGCTAATCAACATTAACAGGAGCTTAATTTCCCGCCTTTTTCATGAATCGTAAAATATATTATTATACATTTATACCTACCTAACATAGTATAATTATAATTCATAATAATTGTGTCTGTTAGATCTTGACTTTGGTGACCTGACTTTTTTAAGAAAGATTCATACTGTATAGTTTTATAATTTCAATTTAATTTGTTTATCTTAAAATACACACAATTATGGTGAGGTGTTGTGTAACAAATTGTGTTTCACATAATGAAAAAAATAAAAAAACTAATTTGAAAACAAGAGGTTACCTGATATATCCAAATCACAACTTTTTCAAACTAATATCAGCCATAGAGGAAGATTACGTCAAATATTGTACGGATTCAGACGTTTTTAACAAAACAATTGATTATGTTCTTGAAGAACATGGTGATTTACTGACATTTCCTTGTAGTGATCATAAAACTGAAATAATGACTAATATTTTCCAATACTTCATCACTATGAGAATGAAACAGTTTACTTTGTCACAAAACAAACAATTAAAAAAGAAAAGTTACAAAAAAAAAAATAATTAGACTCTTTGAGCTGTACAGACATGGTCAGTTTTCAATTTTTTTAGTTTTTTTTTCTATAAATATCAATAAAGTTTTATCTATTGGGCCAAAAAGTGTAAAAATTTAATACAAGGCTCCTAAAATATTGTTACAATAGCAGTTGAAAAATATTAAAAATACATAGGCACAATTTTTTTTTATAAGCATTTGAAGTTGAAATTTTGACAAAATTTATCAAATTTAAAATTGAATAATAATTTTGTAGTTAAAAAATTATAAAATGTTCAACTTTTATATCTAAGGATTGAAAATTTAAAACAAGATTCCACGTAAATATTTAACTCTGTTACCAAAAATTCTAAGAAATACATAAGCACAGTTTATTTTTATAGTCATTTTAAGTTCGAATTTGGACGAAATTACATGTTAAAAAACCTAGAATAACTATTTTAGTTATTTTATTGTGATTGTATAATATTACTCGTGGGTACTTGAAACTTCTAAAGTATACTATTATATACCTATGATAGTATCACGATTTGTTGTTGATGTATAACGCGTTATAAGTACCTACCAAATGGATATTGTGATATTCCTGTGTATATTATAGGTCAATTTTTTTTTAATACCATAGATATAAGTATAAAATATGTCTTATACCTAGACTGACGTACCCGTCTCTGCTCAGAATCGTTTTTCTTATACAGTGATATTATATCAATGAATTCAAATTTAAAACTATCCATTATACAGTGACCCACTTGTAACCTACTGTACAGCAGAGCGAAATCCACTTACCCACCTTTTTATTTATGCTATTTACTGTTGATACTTGATGGTAATAATAGTTTTACGAGTTATAAGATACTTCAATAAAATTAATATATAAAAGGTTTAATAACATTAAATCGTCAACAAGTTGAAATTTAAATATATTTTAAATTGTATAAGAAGTTTTAAAACTTCCTCTGCGATTATTTTTTGAAGTGTATTTTTTCACTATTCATAAATTACTTTTTATGCATAATATGATGTAAAATATGCACATTTAAGTCAATGTTTATCAAAATAATTTAACTGTAGATAATATACCAATACACTAAATACACAATCTATAAAAATTATAATTATCTATTTGTATCCAATATAAATTTACCTAATGGTGGAACTATATAAAATTAGGTGCAAAAAGAATTGATTTATACTGAAGTAATAATGTAGGTTAAGTTGTCTAGTAGAGCCAAGTGTTCTTGTTATATGGATTGTATTCGATACCAATTATATGAAAATGCCTACTGGAATTGCATATCATAACAATGGTTAAAGGTTGTGTTAGATGGCTCTACCAACATAACATATTATTATTATGTAAGCATGTAAGCTTATATAATTCGAGTACCTTTAACACCGAACGCTATCATAGTCGACATTAATCAAGCTAAAATGACTGATACTATTTATCTGTTGAGTATTTTAATCATACCGACACGTTATTATATACTCGAGATTTTGGGATAATTAAGTTAGGGTGTCGGCGTTTCTATTTTATTACAAAACACTTGCGTATAACGTGAGAAATAATTTGATAACGTAATCGGAACCTTGCGAAATTTCTCTTAAAGCAAATTACATATAATATTATACGACTACCGGATAACGTCTTATGAAATTAATCACAATATACCTACTTGGTAGGTACCAACCTGATCTGGTATAATACATATTAATACCATCTTATATTTTTAGTAGAAATGCTGTAATATTGTATATACAATTTTACTAATCAATAAACATCGATGTGGTGGAAATGGTCTGCGAAATTATAATTAAAGATAGGTAGGTACGTAATCATACGTTTTTATACGTGTACTGTGTTTTTAATAATAATTATGGACGCAGATTTACCAAATATTGCAATACCTCTGCGAACCTATAATAATATACACCTACAATTGGGAAATAATTATTTTAAAATAGTATTGGTGCTATCATGTACCCAAAGTCATATTATTTGTAACGCTGATTTACCACTTCGTACATGCATTTTGTATGTTAGCTAACACACAATAAGTTTTCTTTATTCGGAAAATGTAACATTGCCATTGATGGAGCTACTTGAAAACATGTTCGATACCAATATTATTACGGGTGTGGTTAGATACAAGTCTAAACAATTTAACTCGAAACAACCTACGTCGTGAGCATGAAATAGTTCAATTAGTAGACAAACACCATCTGCTGATTTGTAGATATATCTGTATATATATGCTTGATCCGCATCGTCCCCATCACTATTGATAGTTGGGTAATTGCTATAATATAGTTTAGTTATAATATTATAATATAATACAATACAACACGTACGACGTTACGATTATTACATACAAGCTATGCCATAATGTTTAATTTGATTCAATAACGTTTTAACCGCATTATTACGATCGATAAACAATTATTTCATTTGGAAACGGATGCAGATTGTCCAAATGGTTCATTAGGCCGGACAAATCGTATACATACATATTATAATATTATAATGTATTATAAGCTCTACATTGACCGATTAATATATCGTAAATCACACGTATCAACCTTTGTTTTGTCAAACGTACCTACATTCGTCAACGTTTTAAATATAGTAAAATATAAAAGATAGGTAGGTATATTATAATAATCTTACTGAAGTATAAATCCGTCGAGGTCAACGCCGAATTGGAACATTACACAATCGAACCCAACATCATATTTTATTATTTTTTAAGGCCATCTCTTTCAGGGCTGTTAATCAAAACCAGGAAATATCATCCTGGGTCATACGTTTTTAAGCACCATCTCGTCCTCCCCTACGCTAAAATATCGTAGGTGTTTTACTGAAATTTCGATTTTTTTTATACACAATAAATTAATCAATACAAATTACCTCGGTCTGAATTGTATAATATCACTTAATTGCTAATCTATTAGTCGTACGACGTACATAATGTGATTATATCGTTAGACCGTATACGGATGTGTACACAACGGGTAGAGATATACCTTCGATGTGACAATCATTATTATGCTTCACCAACATAATAATAATATAGACAATCGTAATAACATTTTATATGTACCTAGGTAGGTACCCAGTCGAATTCAATAACGTTACAAACGTAAGCACGACGGCGATTGGTAATTCGATTTAGGAACGGATACAGATTGTCTTGACCACGAAGAACAAAATCGTATCCGTGTTAAATGGATTTTCCAGTTTTCTCATTTAACCGATACAGGATAAAGAAAATACATGGTTGAGCGCCGTGTACATCTATATACAGAGTAATTTACCAAACATGCTCACCGGCCCCTATTTTTCTTCAATAATGCAATTATTCAAATTACGATATTTTGAATAGTTAAATATATTTAAAGACCATATTTTCAAATTCTTTGAGATTTAGTATACTGTATGTACTGTGAGTATTGAAACTTCTGTTTTTGAAATGGAAATCTCCCTTTTCTACTGTAAATTATTTAGCGGAAAATGTATCTGAAGATTTTGATACATAAAAAAAAAAATTCGAACGAGTAATTATTTTTTAAGTTATTTAAATTTATGTGCAAAAAATAATTATATGTCCAAGAACTTGGATTTGGAAGATACTGGGGTTATGTTGAGTTGAGAACTTTAGTAATATAAAATAATATTAATAATTACCTATCAACATTTTTAACTTGTAAAATGGTCCTTTTCTTTTTGTAAAATAATTTTAAAGGACTATAATTATTAACCTTTGTATAAACGTGTTGATAACCGAAAAACAACTCTTTTGAATTTTGAATTAGGTAGGTACATAAACATTTATAAAAATTATTCACCAAATAATTTAACAATAAAATAGGAAAAACAGAAGTTTGTGCCACAGGAGTACAGGACACTCCTTAAGTAGTAAAAAAAAAACTCTATAATTTGAAAATATGGAGTTTACGTATAACTAAAAATTCCATAATTCTAAATCAAAATTAATTTATTATTAATTTAAAAAATGGGAGTGAGCATTCTTGGTAATTCACTCTATATAATATTATACACCGATTCTAAACTTATCAACTCTAATAGTATGCGTTTGCGCCTTATCTAAGTAATTAGTAAACCATAGAATTACAATCATACTTCATTGGCAGAAATTCATCGAAGTCGAATTGGGACCATGAATACAAAAAATTCGGATGTGGTATTAAAAAAATAAAATTACCTTTGTGTGTCGCATAATCACACGATGTGAATCGTCATCCGCTTCAATGTAACGGTTCGCCACCCGTGGATGACAATAATCCGGTTATCGATATAATCCAAGGAACTTTGAACATGAATTCTTTTTACATTTTTTAAAGTTACCCATATAGTTCATCCCATACCTAATATACACATTATACTTTGATCGAAGAGAGTAAGTGACTAAACTAGTTAACACAATATTATAGTTGTATGTTTGTGCCGTTTGTAGTTGAGGGTAGGTACGGTTATTATGACGGAGGAAAATATATTATCAATTTACGCTATCTGCCAAATTTTGAATTCAATACATTTCAATATTAATATTATTTATTATTATTAGGTAATGAAGATTATTGGTGGTGTTGATACCACAGTCTTAATTGCTCGTAACTGCTTGAGTAGCTAGCTAGTATATGCTCTTCGATCACACCTGAATCCAGATGTCTTATCCGTGACTGGTGTATCCAAGGCTGGACAAATCAATGATAGTTTTTAATTGAGTTTAGTTAAGTTGATAGAAAACATTATAAAAAGTTTAACGCTAATAGTTAGTTTTGATTCTTTTTTAATTCAGTTAAGATAAAAGTTATATTATGGAAACTCACAATAAACTTAAGTTAAGTTATTATTTTTTTTTTAATATATAAATAGCTATTGATACGGTTTAAAATAATAAAAATTAGGTAAATGCTTATGCAATATGTACATATCATTAATAATAGTTGTATTATATTTAATATTTCATTATTTATAAATATAGCTAAATTGATTTGATTAAGAGTAAATCGTTATTTATTAAGTTTATATCAATAAAAACCAGTTTCATTAAAAATTAAGTCAATGGAAATTACATTTTAAAAAGTTAAGTCAAAAAGATAAAATTAACTTAGCTTTAACTTTTTAACTCGTTTATGCTCAGAATGCTAGGTATTATCTATCATATTTGCAGTTACCGTGGTCGTCCAGATAAAAGACGTGTGCCTCGTGTGGTGGCGATGTCTGTTTAAATGGTAGGTATGTGAAGTGTGCGCAATTTTTTTTTATCTTTATATATCTGAATTATACAATGAAACAAAATTTAAATTGATAAGCTCCTCTAGGGAGGACCCGAGGACGGATTAAATCGTGTATTATAATTCACTTGTTCGTTTTCACGATGATAAGTAAATTAAATATTAATATTAAAATCCAATCCTGGATTCCAAAATTGTATTATTTAAAAGATGTTTTTTACTATATTCATGATAGTATTAGATATTTAATATACAGTATGTATAGGTAGTAGAGCTATAATGTATTATATATACATATATGTATATGTAGTTGCAAAACGTAACAATAAATACCATAAGGCATAACAATTAATAATTATTATTTTGATTGTTATATTATAACTTCGGGACGTCGTTGTGCTAGAAAATAAAATTTATTACTAAAGCTATGCGTTATGTTATTTCTAATAATTCGTTATTGGCCAGTCGCCAAAATAGATTGTATGTACCAGAAAATAGCAAACAACAAATAGAAAATCTTTGAAGAATCAACTAATAGTACAATTACTAAATGTATTATTCATTCGATATCGACGGTGGGTTATGAATAAATATATATTATATGAGTTTTTGTTGTGCTTTTTTTATGGGAAATAATTATTTTGTTGCCTATCAAATTCTGAATGAATAGGGATCGTCGGTAGTCACAATGTCCTCAATCTATGACGTATATTAATAATATTTTCAAAATAACGACCAATAAGGTCGTAAAAAAAATGTCATTCGAGATTTTATAGGCATTTAAAATACAATGCAGACAACCATGCGATAATATTAGAAGTTCCAATTTTCTAAATTACTCATTTTATAGGAGAATAAAAAAGAAATGTTACTCTATATTTCGATTCGAAAATGATAACACTTTTATAACATATAGAAAATAGTAGTATAAATATTTAATCAAAATCCTAACGATTTATAATTTTTAAACCACCTACATAAGGCATTCAATATTTTTAATTTTAATTTAACCATATTTTTATATGAATTAAGAAATAATGATTTTTCGCGAAACATTATTGTTTCAAAATATTATAATAGACAATTTTAGAACATTGAATGTGGATATGTTTGAAATTTATATACAAGTTTACCTGAATATTATACCTATTATATCAGATATTATTTTACAAATTCTTATAAGTATGACTGTATGAGTAGGTATGACATTTAACACATTTTAAAAACGTCTCCTCATATTTCACAATATTGTTTAAAGTACGTAACAGTTTTATTATTTTTTTAAACAACTCATTATAAATTCGCCCTGAATGGTATCGTTTTTTAAATGTTGATTGTACTTAACATTGCTTTCATTCAGAACCAAGTAAAAAATGCGCAAAACAAACTACAGATCATGAAAAAAGGGAACACTAAATCGAAATAGGGTCCAAAACAATACAAGATAACTCTAAATAGCCACGTTTAGTGCAGCCTGTGAATGACATAAAATTATACTATCACTCTGAAAGCTCAAAAGTAAAAAAAATGAATAAATAAATAATATGTAAATTTAGTTTATAAGTACAAATTCGAATTAAATAAATAAAAATATACGTATTTCTTTCAAATGCATAATAATTATAAATTATCATAATACTGACTTTCCCTTGGTGAACAAAGCGTAACGCTATTGCCTCTACAACAAACATTTTAAAATTAATATATTGTTCATAATCTTGTTTTTTTGGTTTTAATTGTTAACTGTTCTATTTAAATGTAGAACGTTGATTTAAAAATTATGAAACCACGTGGACATATATTATTATAGAGTATTAGTGTTAATTGTATGATAATTGAAAACCACAACAACCAACAATAAAAAAAAAAAACTGTACCTATGTATAATTAATATTCGAAAATGATTATAATGGCCGAGCAAGGAATAGCACCTGTTGATCTTATTCATGTAGATTTTTATTTTTTAATTAAAAGAAAACAAAATGTAATTTTAGGAAAACATCAAACGGGAAAAAAACGTTAGTTTTAATATTAATATTGTTGTTTATAAAATAATCAACACTGTCGGTTATTCTCCATACTATAAAATAATTAAAAACGAAAAATACATAGAAGAGCTTAAATAAGTAAATAAAAATTAAAATCGTAATCACTAATCAATTATATTTTGATAGAGAATCAATATAAATATTTAATTATATTTACATTTCGTGTGAGACTTAATTAACATTTTCTCACATTAAATTAAATTTTAATTATGGTTAGAAATGTCTAAGAGGTATTTATATTATTATTATTATTATTATAATCATTAGGTATTATACGGTAATAGGCCTAACAGTCATTAAAATTGCTCTATATCACACTAGAATTCTATAAAGTGATTTTGTCAGACACCGATACATTAATATGCTCAGTAAATTGGTGTGCGCTATATAATAATATTATCATCTACAGTGGTAGACGTGTATTATATTGCTTAACTCGTAAAATGAGCTACGTTAGTAAGAACATTTGATTATAAAATATATTATTATTTCCGTAGTAACTCAATAACGAACTGAATAAAATGTATTGTTGTCGTACCACCGTTTTCAATTGGCATGGCGCAAAATTAATGAAACGTATAATTTCGTTTCCGACGAATACGAGTCATAAATAATTAATATTATAATTGAAAGTTCTCAAGCCGAACGCTGTTGTCGTCGTTTACTTAATTAATAACAATGCGTTTCGTTATTAAGTATTATGTACTACTGTCGGCGTACTGTTTTTGAATCGTCTTCAGTTTTGGTCGACTTTGTGGAATAAAGATGCACAGAAACTCTTGTCAAAACTTTTATAGTATCGATCATAGTTTTCGATTATATAGTCCGAAATCTCACCGTACACAAAATAAAGTTGTAAATTAGTAATTAAAGTTTCAGGTTTGTTCGTTCAAAATAGTTTTCAAATTGGCGTATACTAAAACATACAAAACGTAAACATACGTACGCAAGTGCAGTATAATGGAGGTACCTATACCGACTACACAAAACAAAACGCGGAGACTATAGGAAAATCAGATGAAAATTATTCGTTTAATTTCTTTTTGATTAAATAATGATCCATTAATGCCATTAATAAAAGGCAATGTTTTTGTATGTGTGGGTAAGCGATCCTCAGCCGAGTCTATCACTCTCATGGTTCTGAAATTTGGTACACAGGTAGGTTAGGTTCCCATACCTGTTGCATGAATCAAGGCCAGATTAAGGGAGGGGGTGTAGCCGGGGCGGGGGCCCCGGGGCCCTCTCAAGTACCAAAATGAAAGGGGTCCAATCAATTTTAAGCTGATATACATTTTTCAGTGATTTTAAAGAATAGTTTTTTTATATTCTAAAAAACCATTTTTTTTTATCGACAAAAACAACTAAATAGTAAATACTAGGGATCAGCACGGGCCGTTTTTTTCGGCTCGATCCGTCCCAAAGGTTAAACATATAAATTGTCGACGTCCAGGCCCGGTCCGTTTGTAATTTTTTTCAAAGTCCAACCTGACCATGCCCGTTTGTAAATAAAAATATACATCAACTTTATTTCCTTTCAGTCTTGACATAGTAGACAAAAATTGGTTTTTACCAGTGATCTATTTATAAATATCATACAGTCTGATAATACAATTATTATTATTAATTTAGATAACCCAGATCACATATAGTGTTACAAATTAAATTAATAAGTTTTATTTTTGACCGACCCGGCCCAATGAATAATATTACGATCCCACCTATAACCAACCCGTAATATTTAAATTATGGCCCGGCCCGTACCAAGCCCGGTATGGGTCAGGCTGGCCCGGCCCGAGCTGATCTCTAGTAAATACCTACAAAATCACTATGGTAGAAAAAACGCATTTTACTGTTATTTAATATTTTTTGTGAATAAGTTTACTGTTAGGCTACATAATTTAAAAGTTATTATGAAAATTTGAATTTAAATTAATGAAATATGAAGTATTAACTTTAATTATACTACAATTAGCAGTTTTATAGACATAAATTACATATACCCACCTATTCATTTTATAATTTTACAATGCAATTGTTAATTTGTGAAAAAGTTAGAAAAAGTAGTAATGAGTGGCTTTTTAAAGCATGTCTTGTTAAAAGGGCCTATATGAAATTTCAGCCCTGGGGGCCAATAAGTTCTTAATCCGGTCATGCGCATGACGTGCACCTCTGAAAGAATTTTTAAATTTTGTATTTTAAAAAGCACAGGTGCACACACAGGGATTTGTTGGCTCACAGAAAGTTAGTATTTTTTTGTTTGTATAAGGTTGCCATTGCATGTTTCATAAAATAAAATAGTAATTATAATTTTAGACCAGTATTTTATATTTCAAATATAAATACATATTTATATATATATTATTTTGGTCAAAGCCACTCAAATTATCGTGTTAAAAATATGTGAAGCTTACATTTAACGAAGTTTAAGCCGGGATAAATCCACTGGAAATATTAAATTTGTCACGGTCAACGCTGTGCAGGGTCAGCTGGTATAATAATAAAATAAATAAAAATTATTGTCAACTGTTGCGATCCCGGACCTTTCCGATGATGTCACGACCAGTGGTTATCACAGAAATACTCGACGAAAACACTGAAGTCATCCTACGAATTCTTCGAAACGAATCGCTAGAATTAAGCCCCCACATCCCCTATATTTGATTCCGTCTTAGCGCATTCCAATATATTATTATGCGGGCAATTTCGATAGCACGGCGATATGGATAGGCAAATCAGCTACATTATTGTCACCGGTAAGTTTTTCCGGTTCCTCACACGTCTATAATAATAATATTATTATACCAAGTTGAACACGTCGATATTGTTTATTTAACCGCCATGAGATAAAAAATAACATCTCACTGGTTTTTGACTTCACCATACAATTAAGTTTTTCTGGTGGTTTATTATAACAATTTAGGAAATACTAATAATATTATACATTATCATAATAATTATAAACAAGTTTTGAATATTTAAATTTAAATATAAAAGTGGGTAAAGTGGATGCCGTTCTACTGTACAGTAGGTTATAAGTGGGTCACTGTACACTGCTGTACTTTCGGTCTCTTCGGTCCTTGGATAGGATAGCGTAATTACGGCTGATTGTTTAACATATGCATTATTTTATCATTAAAAATATAATTTATGATTATGTCTAATATCAATTTATAAAATTATGGTAAATACAAACTTTATTTATAAAGTTACAGTAAGTAGGTATATAGACTGAATCACGGACATTCCCCCCCACTACCGGAATGTTTTCGGTGTAGTAGGACATTTCCCCCCGATACATTTTGATGCGGACAATTCTTCCCCCTTTTTTTGAAAAAAGTTTACTATTTCATAATAATACTTTATTATTTAATATGAAAAATTTATTATTTTATTATTAAATATTTTGCTTATTTTCTAATATTTTCAAATATTTTTATAAATGTATATTTTTGATCAACTGAACTACTTGAATAAAATTCAAAAGCAATAATTATTAAATTGTTTAATATCCAAACTGGTAGTCTTAACAACCACAACAAAAAAAATATGTGTTTAGAAATAACAAAAGAATTAGTAATCAAATGTTTTTTTACAAAATGTATCATTTTTATGCCTGAATTCTTAGCTATTTTTATTAATTTTTTATGCTTAAAATATAAAATATATGCTTATATTTTTATTTTTGAAGTAGTTCAGTGGATCGAACCAATAGATTTATAATCTATTATATTTATAAAAAAAAAAATGTATATATATTAATTATTATATTAAAAAATGTATATAAAAAAAAAAAATAATTTCATATTAAATAATAAATAATATAGTATTATTAAATTCAATATTATTAGACAATAATGAACTTTAAACAAAAAAGTTGGGGGGGAAATGTCCATTTAACATACAGACTTTATAGTATTAACAATATTTTTATTATATTCGTATATCTTTTTTTTTGTTTTTTTTTTTTTGCTAATTCGTCCAGTACTTCGTTAGATGTTATATTTATAAACCCACAATGAACAACCATAAAAAAAATATTACCGCTACGTCCACAACTTGATTTTCTGTAACGATATTATCATATTAGTGATCTTAATTATTTTTTCAACTGCCGAGCGTTTAGAAGTAGATCAACTTGCATCAAAATAGCTAGTAGTTTTGCTTTTATAGACATAGCAATTGTGAAAATGTAAAATAGACAAAATAGTCAATATTACAAAAGACACCGACTGTATAATAGTAAGTAATAGTACTACACGGACCTACAGTAGAAAACACGAGTACGAAAGACTAAAGACGAATCACGATGATAACTAAATATTATGAGTTATGATAGATAATAAGCAATCGATATTTCAAGTTTTCAACCAACTAATGACCTGGGGCTGTTGGTACATAATATTGTAAAATATACCTACCGATCGCACTATCGCCCGTATGAGCCAATGTTCTGAGAAAGTGTAGAGCTAGTTGTTATTGAGAATTCTCGATGATCTAGGGGGATAATTCCCATATTATATTTTGTGTAAACAACTAAATATATTAATAATAATAATATCCTTATCCT
>NC_042494.1:67449371-67452850 GCF_005508785.2 Acyrthosiphon pisum
ACAATGTACACTTTCAAAAAAGTCATAACTCACTTAAGACTAATAATATGAATAAAAGCCTACGTGGGGCCCTAGATAATAATCTTACCTTTAAATTTGATAATAGGTCAATTCACTCTAATATAAAAACTAACAGCACACAATTGAATCTTCTGAACGAACATTTGCTATAACGTACGTGTGTAAGACGGAGACAACACATGCGGGTGCGACGTCCTCTTAAGAAGATGTCACCGCACTATTTGTTTTCTCTCTCTGGCCCACGCGCAACATAGACAAAACGAATTTAAGCAAAATCATTTTTTCTATACGTTTAAGTAATCTTAGAGTAAAGTCACATATTAAAAAAAAGATAGAGAATAATATTTTTGAGGAAATGACATATCGATTTTATATTTTATTATTATTTGACTTTGTATTCGACTTTCAAAATAAATAAGAAAATCTTGTATATTTAAAGACGTTTAAATTGTTTTGAGACAATATTTAGACAAATCGATATGTCAATCCCTCAAAAATATTATACTCTATCTTTTTTGTCATGGGTGACTTTACTTTAAGATTACTTAAACACATAGAAAAAATGATTTTGCGTAAATGCATTTTGTCTATATTGCGTGTGAGCCAGAGAGAGGAAACAAATAGTGCACTAACAGCCTCTTAAATAGGTAGTATAGTTGAGAATGTACGTAAAATAAAATGGTTGGATAGAAAAAAAAGTCAATAACTTATCTTGCTGATGCAAATGCCAAAAAGAAATGACACAGATGTAATATTCAAATCTGATGAGAAAATACCGATAAATGAGACCCATTCTCAGTGTGGGCATCCATTTCGTTCATATTTTTATTTTATATTTAAGCTTAAAATATGTAGGTCTCGTGGAAAAATAAAGTAACTATGTTGAAACCCTCTTGGTGGTCAACGTATTTCTAATGCGTTTCTCTCTCAGCCATGCCTGCACCAGTTTCGCCGTGATAACGCTTCTGGTCACGACAAACTTCCAAAAGTTTGACTTTTTCATCTCACTTTATATTTTTTTAAAGTAGTCAAAAGTACGCTTCTCGCCAATATAAGTTGTGAATTAATTATTACGTACGCGTGGCGATTCTTTGAATAATGAACGTAAAGGATCATAGATACATTATTTTTTCACGTTTTTGAATGACCTTGAAGTATTTACGAACTTGAAAAAGTAATAATAAATCATTGAAATAAAAATATCTATTTGTATGTAAATGAAGCTTTATAAAAACTGTTCAGATATAGTGCAAGAAAACGAAAAACATTTCGACCGATGAAACGAGCTGTGTACTTGTGAAAAGTCTTGCATAATAATAAGACTACTACACGAATGGAAATAACGTAATTTTTTTCTATATCGATTACGTCTACAGCTTACACAATTTTTTAAGAATACTGCAGCGCGTGTATATGATTATTATCTAGACTGTGAACGAAATGACCGAAACATTCAAAATAATGTACTTATTAAATGTATTTAGTTGTATAGGACTGCATAATTTTGCAGCATTTTGGATTTAAATTTGAAATTTGGAAAAAAATAATTTCCATAATATAATTTGATAGGAGAAATGAACGATGTCGGATAATACCTACAACAACACATCATTGTTATTCTGTTATCGTATATAAAAATCTTGTTGTTATCGAGTTAAAGTGTTAAAATACAATCAAAAAATTCAAATATGTATTGTTGAGCTATGAAAGTCTATAAAAAAAAAATTTCGAATTTGAATGCACACGAAACGAACATTGTGAAAATGGATTTAAATTCCAACCCAAATGTACATATACCTACTAATTTAATAATATAAACGCTTGGTGTTACGGCGTGGTATATTCGTGGTAATCACGGTATATTACCGTGGTTTACCTATACGTCGTGTGCTGTGTCTATACGTCTAGGCACTGGAGCAGAGGACGCGTCCTCTGTATCGAAGACATTTTTTTAACATTAAAATATCGATGGTCCGTCGGTGAAAATAGATTTAGTTTTCGTCAGATAACGACAACCCAACGACGGCGAATCTGCAGTGGCTGTACTATAATAATAATATATACCAGTGATACGCGCTATACTTATAATAATGAACATGTGTACGTGATATTATTATTATAATGTAACATTTACAACAATAATATTATATACACGCTTCTGTTTCCGCCGCTGATTAATTATTCCTCTTCCGGTCCGTTAAATGTCTTTCGATGGGGAAAAAGCACGCAGTGGGTATCGTGAAAAACGAGTCGTGGCCGGTATGAGTAATGTACGTAAATAAGTATAGTGCGAGGGCCACGATGGTCCAAAGAGCGATGAGTGAGTGTGCGCGGGCAAGCTGCGCGACGGCCGAGTGATTAATGTTTCGCGGTTTCTGACGTCGGCCAATCCATCAAACCTTCAATACCTGCAAACGTTCTCCGCTAAAGAGCCTTAAGTGCATTGGCATTCGTTTGTTTTCGGGTTCTTTTGCCGCCCCTCACCACCGACCAATCAACGGCCCAATGATTATAATTCGGTCGGTGCCTATTATATTATAAAACAATAATAATATCGCGATTTGTACACCCGGGGACTGTTGGCGCCCGTTGCACGAAAAGAAACCCATTTGGCTGGGGCATCGAAAACAATAATATTATAAGCGTTTCATATTATTATGATTATAATAATATGGTATTATTATATACAGGGTGATTCAACAATCATGCTCACCCCCAATGTTTTCATATTATAACATAAGTGCAGAATTTATTCAAATTGTGATTTTTGGAATTTTTAAATAATATACTTTAAATTATATTTTTGAATTCTTGCGATATTTTTTCTATGGATCGAGAAGACGTGTCCTGCTGCAGTAGCAATACATTAATACAATATTCTGTTTTTTAAATAAGAACGTTTTTTTCTCACTATATATTATTATATAGATAATTTTTTTGGAAATGTTGATGTACCTAATTGTAAATGTAACTATTCAAAAAATTGTTCAGAGAACAAAATGTAATAGTCCTTAAAAATGGTTTTACGAAAATATAAAATAGATGTATAGATAGGATCTAGTATTAAATAGTATACTTAGACAATTTTTTTATAAATTATGAATATCAAAAAATCTTAAGAATTTGAAAACGTGGTCTCTAAGTAGATATGGAGGGCTATCAGAATCATATCTACTTAGAGACCACGTTTTCAAATTCTTAAGATTTTTTGATATTCATAATTTATAAAAAAATTGTCTAAGTATACTATTTAATACTAGATCCTATCTATACATCTATTTTATATTTTCGTAAAACCATTTTTAAGGACTATTACATTTTGTTCTCTGAACAATTTTTTGAATAGTTACATTTACAATTAGGTACATCAACATTTCCAAAAAAATTATCTATATAATAATATATAGTGAGAAAAAAACGTTCTTATTTAAAAAACAGAATATTGTATTAATGTATTG
>NC_042494.1:67452900-67548088 GCF_005508785.2 Acyrthosiphon pisum
AGCTTTGCAGTCAATCACGTTTTCAAATTCTTAAGATTTTTTGTACTACTTAAAAAGTGTCTTATGGAGATGCAACACCCCTTTTTTGACTGTAAAATTATTAATCAGATAATTTTTGTAACGTATCTAAATCAAAAAATTCAAATAAATTGTTAAGTCCATGATAATGTGTATGGAAGATATCGCATTTGAAGATTTGAAAATGTAAGTTATTATAATATTAATCTGTCAATAGTATCTGTAAATATTATGAATATTGGGAGGGCTATCAGAATCAGGGAAGTCTAAAACAGTAACAAACAATTCTAGGAGTAGTACCTTAAGTAGTACCCTTAAGTAGTACAAAAAATCTTAAGAATTTGAAAACGTGGTCTCTAAGTAGATATATTTACAAATTAAAAAAATCAGAGTTTTAATAACTGCAATATATAAAAAGAAATAGACGGTGTGCATGCTTGATGAATCATCCTGTATAGTGTATGATACTGTAAAATATTTTATTTAATACTTTTTGGTCAGGTCAACTGTTGTCACTCGCGGTATCACCGAAAATCATCATAATATTAATTACATAAACACTACAGGGGGTATAGGCACGAGCCTAACCACTTTTTTCATAACTTTTTTTACAAAAAATCTAAGCCACCAAAAGTTATATTTAAAAAATGAATAAAGGTAGTCACATATTATAGTACAATTTGAATAGTATAACAAATAATATTATACTAATTCTTTTATAGTATTATCTTATCAATGATTACGCAGATGATGATAAATTATACCATACCACACACTCTATTATAAGAACTCTGAACTACATCATCAAATCGATCACTATTTTCCATTGAATTAACTAAGTCTATACTATACGGTAAATATATATATATATATATATATATATATATATATATATATATAGTTAATATATATTTTAGCATACTATACATGTATATGAAAATATAACCTGCATTTTGGAATTTTGATAGTTCGATTAGTCTTGTACAACCATCCGTACTGGTTATAATAATTGCCACTCATAGTTTGATTAAAATCAGTCAGAAACAAAATATTATCTTCTATCCAGTCCATTGACATAGGTACTTATGTTAAAAATATCAGAATTTTCAAATAATGAAGCATTTTTAGTACGCTATTTGGTAATTTTTAAGCCAATTTAACTGACACAGGTTTTATTTTATATAGTTTTTCTTAATAAGTTATATGGTTTTTTTTTTATAATAATTATAAATATTGGGACTTGGGAGTAAATTTGATTTTGTGAAATAAAATAAATTATTTTAGTTTTATTTTAAAAAAAAATACACTTAAATCATTATTGTTTTATTACATTTGTATGCATATAATATAGGTATAGCAACTGTTTTTTCAGATAAACAAGAAAAACCATTTTAGAAGCGATAGTGACGACGATCCACATAATAACGGTGATCAAATATTTATTTATAAACGTTCACATATTATGATATTAATATCTTGTTCGAAATTACAATATACTTATAGCAGTAAACGCGGACTACTTCTGCAATTGTTTTCGTATATTGATCGTCTACAGGACTCGAGACAAAGAAATAATTGCGGCGAGGATAACTACTATTTTTTTTAACACGAGAACGTGGCAATCATCATATATGTTCGAAAAACCGATTACAAACACTGCTCCGTTAACTATAGAAGATAAAAAAACCGACGCGATTTCGTTAAAAAAAAGTGCTCGCTTGATTAAATTTCTTCATGATGGTTTTCTCGCTGTCTCGTACGAATTCCTCGAAAACTACTTTGAAATTCGAAAAATGACTTATTCAAAGTACGAACCGAGTTCCATTTCGACCCATGGAGAGACGTCGCGTGAAACTTTATGAGTTTTTTCCCCACTGACCCAAAGAGTGTTTTCGGAAAAGACGTTTGCACACGTCTTATGTGTTTGTCACACTGCAGTCTACAAAACCATTATACAAATAAGAATAAACTATGTTGTCACAAAATAGTTAACTTGGTACGCACACATATTATGTAATCACTATAATCAATAAATAATGTTATATCAGTAGTATTCTAGTTGGCATCGCATTTCTCGCAGGGTCTGAGCTGAGTTTAGTATTTCGATTTCTACGACAATAACATACATATTAATATTTATCGGTATCTTGGGAATAATATGTAACATTTTTTTACGTCTTCCTCTTTTTCCTCTGCTTGGATGCCAACGTCAATTATTATGGTCCGCGCATGATTAATATCTGTACCTAATTAGTGCCAACATATTAATGTCAAAATATTTCACGAACGAAACACAAAAGAATTTATATTGGGTTTAAATCAAAATAATATATTTCTCACGTATATTGTGTATATATATATATATATTGTTATAAGGGTTGTCAGTGACAAATGCATTTTTGGAACTCGGCACTCGATATGTGATTTTTCAACGTGGGGTTTGCGATGGAGCCAAGAAAAAAAAATTGCACGTACAACACATACGCCGCCGCATCGTGTGTATATAATAATATGTAGTATAATAAAGCGATACCTCACCGAAGATTTTCTGAGGACCCGAAATGTATCGACGAAATTCATCTGTCCGTATGAAAACTAGGATTAACCGAGTCAACAACAAATAATCCAAAATGATTCATGGCGCGTTATATTTTGGCAAGTTTAATCATAAATAACGTTATGTATAATATGCGCCGCTGTGTGCACATTTTACCGTCGAATTTCCATTTTATCGCGTTGATAACAAAACCATTGTATTGTTGGCTGTTGCTTGCATTTAGTTTGAAAATTGTAATAATATAAGAACTTTAAAGATAAAGCGAATAAATTCAAAAGACGATAATATCGCCGAACTCGCATCGGCAAACTTTAAATATTAGTTGAGACAAATAAGGGACAATATATGTATACAGCATTAGTATACAAATAAATTATTATACATTAAAAGTAATAACGATCTCCACTGCGGATTCGATAAAACAATTATACAATATACAATACGTTGCAATTTTATACTTTAATTATACGACTGTTCGCGGTAAAGTCGATGAAACTTATTTTTCCCCGATGAAACACGACGGTATTGTTGCAGAAGTCTAATAAATTATAACTGCAGCTATTGATTTTCAATATTAGATTTAATGTTTCAAAGTGACAAAGTGATACTACAAGACCTCTTATAATAATATCGCTATCGTAATAATATTATTCAATGCCATAATATTATATTAGGTGTACGTTATTTAAATAGAGAAGTAGACAACAGCTATTATAATGGTATATTATTATATTATCTTACGTTACTTTTAAAACGCGAGATGTTTAGCTTTTCGATTTTCCGTAAAGATTGAATTTATATATTCCTTGCAGAAAATTGCTTTTGGTCTGTACACGAAGAAATGGTGGGCCCAGAACTGCAGTTCCTTCGACAAAAATGTATTTATCAAAGTAAACTAAACTGAAAAAAAAATCTTTCGTTATTGTGTTTGATGTTGCAAATTGGATTTTTCACACTCACTTCGCTCAGTGACATACACGCTGGAATACACTTTGTTCGAGTTTTTAGCGAGAAACAAATAGCGTGCATTTATATATTATTATCTTCTTGGGGAAAAAAAGGCGAAAATTGCAGTTAATACGAAAATCTCGAATAAATATTATATCATACAGACAGGGTGACTCAAAGGTCTTTACCCGATTTAAAAAATAATGTCCATCTTGACACTGTAACACTGACGGCAGTTAAGCTAATCATTACAAACGCTCACAAGAACCGTTTACTTATCAGCAACGAACATATAAATTTATAACTTAAAAATAAAACAAAAATAAACTTGACTGCCTATCTTATCTTTATGGTACATATAGGTCGTTTACCAGTAATTTATACGGTTGCTGAGCTATATCTATTCGTGGGGATTGTCGAATTGCAAAGATCTGATGCTCGAATAGTATCGATTTATTCATTCCAAAGCAATAATATTCATTTTAATTGGCATTTATAGTATGTGTGAAACGATGGATTTACTATTACAATGACGTTATTACTTATTAGTGATGACACTATAGGTAAATATGTAACTAATTTATGAATGAATAATAATACATGTTTTTAAAATGTATGACAATATTCAAATAGCAGATATTTATAAATTTTTAACTCATTATTATAATATAATTATTGCTTATTCATTTTGAAAAAATTAACTTATTTTTAAATGTTAACTACATAAAATTATACAGCTTATATAGGCAGTATAATATAATATATATACAATTATTTAAAAAAAAAAAAATAATAAACCGAGTTTAAATTAATTTATATTAAACTTTGTAAAACACAATTTATTCTTGCCACCGACTGTCACATAATGATATTCGCTAATAATAAACAGCCACATTGGTTTTATCTTATGACGTAACGATCGGAACGGATGGTACACTTCCTTTTCTAAACCTGTGTGCAATATGAACATCGCCTTTTTCTGCACCGGATGTAATTCGACAAAAATTAGTGCGATTCGACCTTACCTCAATTCATAAATCGAATGAAGACTTTTAAATCGTCCTGTTATTGGTCATGAGCATCCTGAAGGGCAGGAAGGGACAAAAAGTGACAATTTCCTTCCCCCTCTAGATTTTTAATTCTGTTGGCCTAAATATTTATTGTAACGTCATAATTTAATAATTTATAATTTGCTCCTATATAATATATATATATATATATATATATTATATATTATATACATGATATTCTTATATTAAAGTTCACACCTTTCTTTATAAATAAATTTGAAGTATTTTTTTAATTATCTTTGCACCCCTCCCCCCCCCCCCCCCTAGAAAAATATAGGAAAACGCCCATGATTCTGTATAATATTATTTATAAAGTACATACAACAATCTATAAACTATACGTCCGGCGTAATAGTGTAATACACTGCAGATCGGTGGCGCCGAAGTCGTTTTCAACTTTAATACATATATGCGTATACTGTAGAAATAAAATATATATTATATTTGACCCCACGGATGCAGACCTGCTTCCTCCCCTCCACTCACGGTACGATATTCGCCATAAAATTGAGTGGAAAAAAATCGCGGAAAAATTGCCTCGTGTGGCGATGACCGCCCGCGCAATGGTTTATTATGCCGCGACGGGCGCCACTCCGCACGCGGCTGCAGCTTTGCGACGAATAAACGCGCTCGGAAAAACAATTTTCTCTAAAACGCTCACAAACAGTCGTCAAACGATGAGAATAACGCAACAATTTAATATAATATTGAATATTATTACTGTACAGAGCGTGTCTTTTAAACCTTTTACGTTTTAATTCCGTATAATATCAACAGCAACAGTAGCCGCGACGACAATATGTGTTTTACGCAACTTTTCGACCAAAACGGAACCCGCTTTTGAACTCTAAAGACCGGGTGTCGTGTTTACCGGTTAACACTCGAGGGAGTTAACCGATAATTTAGCTAAAAACGACCTTTTCGTATACCAATCTGCTATCGCGTTCAAAACGTTTAAGGTCGATGGATCATAGTCGCGCTTGGTAATTTTCACGGTTGCTAGCGACAAATCGCGCTAAATAATTGCCGTTGGTAATTAAAATTTAAAATAGGTATGTAAAAATAATATTCATTATATTTTGTTCAGTATAACTTAAGTTACTATCTTCTTAAATAAAATGACCATAATACACGATAGTGAACACTCGTTATAGATATAATAAAAATAAATGATAATTGTACCTAATAATAATATGACATAGTGTCATCATTGTGTCACCTAAAAAAAAAACTGCGCAGTGCAATGAGTCGGTTAGGGCAATGAATATTTTGATAAGCAATGATAAAAACTCGATTTCGTCTATTATTTCCGTTCTATTTGACGAATAAGGAAATCAGTTTGGTCAAAAACTGGTTTCGCGTAATAATTCCCCTAATAATTGTCCCTAATTTTTTTTTCCCAATTATTATGAAACGTAATGGGAAAAAAAATAACCGAGTATATATTATAATAAATATATACCGCTATAATAATTAATGAATATATTATATAATATGATATAATAAATGCAGTGTTAACGGAAAAAATTATATCGACCTACCATTAAATACTAATATTATATAATGAATTACCTGCTTTAATAGCTATACAAAAAAATGTATATAATTAGTAATAAATATAGGTATCGGTTGACGCTCCGTTTTTGCTCATAATCGTTTATCGTTTACAAAAGCCAATAGGTCCCTAATTTATCATCGAGTTCAAATTTAATACATTCGTCATTACAGTTACTTAATCAAAGACGACTTATATTCGACACCTACCGCACTGAAGCAGAGCAGTTACATACATTTTCTACGTTTATTTATTTTTTCTCTTTACTGGTCATTAAGACCATTCGTTGCTTCTACTATAAGTTCGTCCATCTTTCATGGTCTGTCACAACTCACAGCATCAAGTTTTGCTTTTCTGTCTACCGATTTTATGTTTCCATTTGCTCTATATTACCATCGTTGCAGCGAGGTCTTCCCCCGGGGGGGGGGGGGGGGCGCTTACCAGATGGTTTGTTGGTCAGTAAATTTCGGATTTGAAGTAGGTATACTTCCTTCAGCTCGACACACCTAAAAAGCTGATTCTAAATGTTTGGATTTCCGATAACATAATTTAATGTTAGGTTTATTATATAGAGCTGTCAATGTTTTTTCTCCTTTCGCAATTCCCAATGAAATTGAAGTCCGTAATTTGTTCAGTAGTTTAGTATTTATTGAATTCTTATCATAAAGATTCAAGAAAACATAATATGGGAATATAATAAGTGCACTGTTGGGGGAGAACGGGTGGAAACCCCTGCAATGATCCCCACATTATTATTATTTGTATAGGTGCAGGGTATTTAAAGGGGGGACGGGAATATATGCCCTGGGTGGCCAATTTTTGATACATTTAGCGGGGCAGTCAGTGTAATACTATATAAAGTAAATTTTTTATTTTTTTGGTAAGAATTTGTTTGAGTACCTACTTTTTGCATTGCTTGACTATAATATGGCAATATGGCGGAATTTACTAATTTTGTCAATCAATGATTACTATTCTTTTTGTAATTTCTTTTATAGCTGACAATTGTATGTTGTTATACATGTTAACAATAATTAAAATAATGTATCAACATTATATGTGTTTTTAACAAAATTGTCATAAATAAAAAATTATAACTATAAACAATTAAAAAATTGATTAAATTTTGATGTGGGTGGGGGGGGGGGCTTACAAATATTGTCAACTTAGGTCGCAAAGAGTGTAAATACGGGCCCTATATATGTATAGAATACCAACACGGTATTCGATATTTTGTTTTAAATTCATCACTCGCCGATTAGTAAAAAATGGTGACTTGCAAAGACACCTGCACTCATTATTGTGGAAAAATAATCGACTGTTTCAATTTGTGTTACAAAATCGACTTCATAATACATCGAGTCACCATCAAAACAGTAAATAATAAGATTCGTTTGATTTAGAAAAAAAAAACTTTTAAGAGGATGTGTCGAACTGTCGACGCTTCTTTTATTCATTAAGATTTTGCAGCTCTAAAACGTTACAGTTAATACAATATAAAAAAAAGTTTGTCGATTAGGCTCAGAAGAAAAGGCGAAGCATGCTTGAATATAATATTATAAAGGGTCATCAGAATTTTATGTAACGGAAATTTTATCATATAAACATGGAAAATAAAGAAAAATCTATAGAATCATAACGTAATGAAACACAATTATCTCATATACTCGACAAGTTTTTCACATCTTTTTAATGACGGTTGGGGGATAATATTTTGTAAATCATATGGCTACTTTGAATAGAACAACTAAGTTTCTTTTCTTTACAAATTTAAGTATTTAAATAAAATGGACACTGTGTTTAGTCTAATTTAAAACATTGAATTATGAAATTGTTCAAATTTGTTGGTTGTGTTACTTCCAAAATTATTTATTTCAGAATATTTATATATTAAAAATATACTTGGTAAAGAAAAAAATATTTCCAAGATAAATACACATGTTAGTGGTGTTTAAGAGTTGCAGATTAAAAAAAAAAAAAAAAAAATAGCAAAATATCAATATTATTCTTACTGGTTGAAATAATTTTCTTCAAATAGGTGCAAATAAATGCATAATGTGTATGGTAATTAAGATCATAAGATGGTAATTCATTTCCTAATTTTGGTATTTGGAATACAGATATGTTACACGTAAATTAAAGTGCTTAAAAACTTTAAACTATTACCAGACAATGAGTTTTCACTATAAAAATATTTTTAATTTACGTGATTATTGCATAAAAATAGGCATTTTCATTCAAAGATTACCATCCCTCAACTTGACCTAACAAGAGTGTTAAAAAAAACTTTGTCAAATATTTAAAATTAGGTATGTGTTGTTACGGTTTAGTCCTATACATTTTTCTATATTTTACATGTTTAATATTTGTATGAGGAAACAATAAATTGTTGTAAAATGGAATTCTGATCATCTTGTCTAATGTATACAGATTACAGAATATAGGTCGTTGCGTTCAGGCAGAATAATGAAAACAATTCGAGGCAATCCCAGATGTATGTATTATACTATTATGTGTATATAATATTATATTACCGGAAAATTGTTGAATCCGGTATTCTATGAAATACCTATAGGCCCTCTGTATAGAATGCCAAAAATGAGCAGAAAAAGTTTACAATGTAACATAAAAATGACCAGATATTCTATAGAAAGCCTAATTTCACGTAGGATAAGTGTAAAAAATGTATACACAATTATTCATTACAAATATAATTTATATTCAAGTAAAAAACATAAAGTAACATTAAAATTCAATTGAAAATATTACAATGAATGTTTTCTATAGAATACCTAAAATGTAAATAAAATGTCTATATTTAACACTTTTTTTGTAACATAATAATATTATGTAAGACGTATTATATAATATATGTTACCTTTTCACAATCATCCGTTGAGCTCGGATAGTAATTTTAGAAGCTATTTTTATATCTATCGAAATAACATAATATTATCATCTTATTTTATACGATTGTTTTTTTTTTTGTTGCGTCACTCGAATGTCTTTCAAAATCAATTTAGATTTGGAACGAAAATAGGATGTATGTTTTTACAACATTATAATCGCGCTATTTCATCGAAAAACGCCTTCAAAACAAATGCTTAAAAAGTTTCATGTAGCACTTCTATAGATTGGATATCGAACGCAGATGTTATGTCCACCGTCAAGCGCATATACACGAACGGCGTAGTTTGTAAAAAATATGATGGAACCACACCAATTTTTTGGCCCTGGCGATTGACCGATGAAAAATATCAGTAAAACGTTCGTTTAAAAACAAAAAAAAGTATCTTAACACGATATTTTGTGCTTTATGTAAACAAAACTAGAATGCGACGACCACGAATTCTGCAGTTTGAGTAGTCAAATATATTATAATGAATATTAATGATATGAGAGAGTGATGAATGGAGTTGATCGTACTTAATATTTTATATGCATATTGCAGTTAATCTCGAATCGACCAACATCGAGGGTATAGGTGGTATAGGATTTTATTGACGCAATGACAAGCGTTTCGAATATTTTTACGTGCAGTATTATCAGTATAAGTACTTACCTATACTTATTTTAATGATATTATATTGTAAACACGACGTCAACCGATAAAGGTAATATTATTATAGAATATAAACGACACGAAATCGGTCGGGACGCCACCACCGTCGCAAGCAAATATCACATATCTCGCATTAAACGCAAACAGTAGATAGGGTAACCTATAACATTGTGGTATTACTATATATTATATAATATATTATTATTATATCGTAGACATATACTATATATTGTCAAAATATGTGGTATGTCAATTTCAGTGCACCTAATAATATATTATATCATATGAAAAATAAAACCTATATTTATTATATTTTATATATAATATAATATGAACTCTTCGCGCGCTCTACACCCTCTTTCATATACATATAACATCGTACAACGACCATCGTATATATACGTATACTATATATGGTACCGGGTGATCCATATATTCAACGTAAGACACTCGAAGTTTAAAAAACATTTATTTTTTTTTTTACTTAATAAATTAATTTTTTTAGTATTTTTATCGTTATTATTTATACATGATTAAAAACAACATGTATTTTTAATTCTTTAATCCGAATCAGAATATATTTTGGAATACTTTGACATACAAAAATTAACTTTTCGAATAGTATACCTTATGAGATATAACTATTATATAAGTATTAATTAACTTTAGATGAGCGTATGCGAGTGGTACCTAGTACAACAGGGGAACTCCGCAAAATGTTGGTCCTCTGCAGCAATACCTGTTATCAAAACTTTTAACTAATAAACTACTTGTACGACATTTGATGGATTGAAATTCATTGAACAATAATATTGTGATTAAGAATATAAAAATGTATGTTGTTATTCAAAATGGTGAAAAATATAAAAAATTATAATGATAAAAATTATTAAAAAATTATAATGATAAAAATTATTAAAAAATATAATTTAATGTTTTCTAAAATAATGAGTGTCTTGCGTTCAGTGGATCACCCCGTATAACGTTGTGTGTGTTTGTGTGTCGTAATCGAATCCAATATTATATTATGAAACTTCGGGTGAGAATAATTCCATTATGCCTGAGCACTGGAATTCCTCTATATATAAATTCCGCTTGGCGCCGCCGTTTACGAGTGGAAAAAATATAATAATATCGTATAGGTATGTTGTACTTTGAAAATTCTCCCCCGCGCCCCTTTGTTGAGGGATGAAAAAAATTCTCGTCACGTAGACGACTTTTACACACCAACTTCCCCCCCCCCCCCACACTCACGGCCACTGTACGTCTACACGCATAAAATATATTATTATAATATATTATGCGTACGTACTTTGCAGGAGGACTGCAGCACGCGGAGTACCTATACCGCGTTCGCGATTTAATATTTAAAAGCTAAACACTATAGCACATACTTTTTGGGCCGCATGTAATAATAATAATATCCTGTAGGTATTATGTATAACATAGAATATACTATTACGCAATAAATAAAACGGATAAAGACAAAACATCGAGTGTGATTATGGAATTTGGAACACGCGAAGATTTCAGAAGTTTTGCTTGTATCTACCTGCCACCTATACCGCCTACAACTCGATATATAGTCACACATATAATAATATAAGCTTTTATGTTTGCGGTTTTCTGCAGAGTAAACCATAAAGTAAAAAAAAAGTCTTCCAGTAAATATTATGTTTTCGTCGTAATATTATAATAATACAAATAACAATAAAATATGACTAAACCGCGACGGTCGTAAATATTATAATTTATAATATTGTTTAATTGTATAAAAGAGAATGGCAACTGTAATTATATTTTGTTCCATTTACTTTACACGGAAGGATCGTACTGCCTACATATAATGCATACAATTGTTGAAGTTGTTGCGAAAATCTACCGATTCATATCGGAATCGTTTCCGCGAAGATTTTGACACGATATTATTTTTTTACTTCCACGTAGATTTAATGTTTAGGTTTAATGTGTATGTTTAACTTTTTCGCGTTAACTATAGGTTTTTTTTAAACTTTTATTTTAATTGTTCTACGCATATTTTGTGCTTAAACTGGTATGCCGTAATTGGTATAAAATTTATCTCCGGTGCGAACAAAACAAATTCGATTTTTATAATGTTTTTTTTTTTTTTACTGCCCCCAATCTCCCTTTTAGAAATCCTGGCTACGCCACTGAATATTATGTTTGGGTGAGACCGTTTTTAACCAAAAACGTACCCTTCCCTTTTCAACCGATTCACTCTTCAACCAAATTTAAAAAAGGTCGATTCCCTTTTCGGCTAAAACAAAAATTTCAATAATAATTAATATTATATACTTAAGGTCATTATGTTATACCTACTTATAGAAAATGATTAAATATATTATACCTAAGTTGTATAAAATATATATAAATAAATAATAATAATTATACCTAATAATATAAAATTGTTGTCAATAATTAATATTGTGTTGTCATTAATTATTATACCTAATAATAATGTGTATAATATATTAAATAATAAAATAATATATAATATTTGTAAATATCAAAAGGACTAGGATGAGACACTCCCGCCTAATACACTTTTACCTCATAACAAAAGAAGACTGCCCGACCTGTGAACTCTGTGGCAAAGAACTGACGATCAAACACATCACACTAGAATGCTTCAAGTTCAACAGCTTCAGACAAATTCTCGAAAAACCATCAACGATGCAACAAGCACTTGGCGAAAAGAACTCCAAAAATATACATAAGTAACATTTTTTCACAAATATAGGCTTGCCAAAATCACTGTAAAAAAAAAAAATAAATACATTTATGTATATTTCACAAGCTCCCTCTACTGTTAAACATAATGTATTCCCAAATTTTTAAGACAAATACTATGTAATTATTACAGACTAATGACCTCAGAAGTTAAAGTTATTAACCCAATATAAAAATATTTGGAAAAATATTGCAAATATAATTTTGAAAATTATTAAAAATATAAGTTGCATGAAATTTGTAAGATATATATAAATAAAATCAAAATCATATTTACAATCAGATTACAAAAATTATATATTATTTTATTTTTTAATATATTATACACATACTAGCTGAACTCCTGCACTTTATTGCCCATTAAGTGCACCAACTATATGTGACTCAAACTTTGTTCAATTCGTTATTTAATATTCCGTGTATGGTTTCAAAATTAATCTTAACTTTTCCGTTGCCCGGAATAAAAATTCTGATTCGCAGCAGTACATTATCAGGTAGGCAATCTACCTGCAGTAGATCGCGGACCCCGTGCTGTATGTACGTTAGTGTATGATTTAACTCTAAAGTATCAAAGTTATACCAAGTTTGTCGTATTCTACCTATGGTGGTGGATTGATATAATCAATTAATACAAAATCCTAACCTAACCGTACTAAAATCAGATGAATAAACGCATACAAAAAAATTCATTCAAATCGGTCTAATCATTTAGAAAGAGTTCAGTCACAACACACGTATAGCAGAATTATTGCGCTTAGCAACACATTCTGCGATTCATTTTTATATTATATGAAATCAACAAACATGCCCGATTAACCAATAGCAACAAATATAATATAATGCACTGTTGCGCCACTGTTGTATTTTTGACATACAGATTTGAGATTTCCTACCTTTCCGGTAGATGT
Organism: Acyrthosiphon pisum; assembly: GCF_005508785.2. NCBI lineage: Eukaryota > Metazoa > Arthropoda > Insecta > Hemiptera > Aphididae > Acyrthosiphon > Acyrthosiphon pisum. The sequence goes on from NC_042494.1 coordinate 67,466,270, forward strand.
TCCTAAAATTTTATTTTGTAAAAACCTTCTCCTGGCAGTTACGAACATCTTAAAAAAAGTTTGAGCCAAATCGGACCAGCCGTTCTCGATTGATGAATTGTTATACATTATTGTCTCCATTTTTATATATATATATTACTATCTATATATATATAAAAATGGAGCGTAAAAAATCTACGTTACCTCATCAATCGAGAACGACATTTAACAGGCAACGAAGTGAATGGGATCCCCTAGTTATATATAATAATTATTGACAAAATGTTCATATTACCTATTATAATAATTATTATTATTTATTCATATATTTTTTCATACAACTTACCTTTTGTTTTGGCCGTAAGGCGTAAAGTGAATCGGCCGAAAAGGAAATGGTACAATTATGGTCGAAAAAAGAATCGATCTTTTTAAATTTTGGTCGAAAACAGCGATACCATTATGTTTATGGGCCGTGTACACGAAATTGTTGAACTAGATCCGATAACCTAGTGACGTGGCTTATCATGTGGTAAGAGTGCTCATAAACACACTGGTATATCAAAAGCTTATTACGGATACCAACCACTGGTAAAATAGTAGGTACGCACGTATACACGTGTAGGTACGTGTGTTGTAGAAACCCACCCTTATAATATTATTATACTGGCAGTTAGTTATTGTCATCACGAGGTTTTTCGTCGCAGAATATACCGAGAAAACACGGCGATGTCCCACCCTGTATGGCTGTATGCCACACAAATCGTAAGTAAAATGTGAATATTTACTTTATTATTATTCTTTTTGTATACGCTTCACGAGGTTTTTCGTCGCAAAGTACACCGGGAAACACGGTGGTGACTCACCCTGTATAATAGATACCACACAAACCGTGGGTATAGTACCTATATTATGAATATTAACTATCACTTCTTGTTGTATACGTGTGCTGCGCGTTATTGCCTGTCGCACGTGTTTATTATATGCGATGTACGCGTATTTAATATAGCGTCTAAAATACTGAAACGGTACACAAAAACGAATTACGAAACGATTGCTATATTTTTTTTCACTATACGCGTAAACGTAAATATTTACATCGATAAAACGGAAAAGGTAAACACGAGGGTTCGTAGAGACAAAAAATGTTTTGCTCTTTCGTGAATTCCGCGGCGTATATTGAAATATAACTTTATTCAAAACGTGATATCGAGCACGTTCGCCGCAAATCGTTGTTTCACGTTATATTATAATGTTCGTGTGTGCTACCCAAAGTCCACACTGCACCCACAATAGACACAACAATGTGTATAATACAGTACCCATGCAGTCAGTTTAGTTTTCGAACGGATCGGCCGGCTGCGACCAGATTACACTGTGCTGTGTATAAGGACGTTTAAAACGGAAAACTCAATTAACGGAAAAGGATGCGCGCACGACATAATAATATATTGTATACAGGAAGATTTGCTGAGCACGCCCTCACCCCAAATGTTGTCGTTCAATAATGTATTCGTCCCAATTCTGATCCTCGAAATTTTCTTTTTAAGTATAATATTCCCAGACAGCAATTTTTTGTATAATAATATTATTATAACGTTAGTATAGGTAATACTAGTACAATATAATCGTTACAAAATGCTGTCTGGATTATATTATACTTGAGCACCATATTTTCAAATACTTAAATTTGTATCCACCGTTTAATGAGTGTCATGTGGCAATGAAATTCCTGTTTTTCTTTTTATTTAATTAATTACCCAAATTCTTTTTACTATAAATTGTTATGCAGATGATTCTTTTGAAAATGACGATGTGCCTAAATCGACATTTTAACGAGTAGTTATTGAGTTATTTAACTGTGCACCAACTAGTAATATTATATGGGGTTGGACAATATGAGTACTATATTATGTTGATTTTAAAATAAATTATAATTATTTATATTACTCTTCAAATATGCATTTTATAATTTAAATAGAAATTATCTATTAGTATAACAAATACTATTTATTTAGTGTTTTATATTTGATGTAAAACGTTTATCACTTTAAACGTTAAGGATTTTTTCCTTGTAGATTTTAATAACTAAGATATTACTCGATAAAATTTCGATTTTTCGATTTTTCAATTTTTGATGCATCACAATTTTAAAAATGTTCATGTTCCTTATATGTCATTTCATATGGCAGAATATCATTTCGTAACTGTATTTAGCCTTTGGACATGGTCAAATAAACTGCAAACCATGGAGGTGTGTTCAATATATTTTATAGACAAATGTTATTAGATGCAGTCCTAGCAGTCGTCAATATACCTATATAGAGGAGTGCTCTGGATGAAGTGGCTTTGACCGAACTTTTTATTTAAAACATACCAGTATTGCAAAAGATAAAGCTGTCAGAAGATATTTATGAAAATAAATATATCATTATTTATAACACGCAACAACTATGCAGTATGCATAGATTGAGTTTTTATTTTAAGCTTTCGCCCCCCGCCCCTTTCCATTAAAATGGGTCTGTGGACACCATCTGTCGGTGACTCGGACTAAAATATATACGTGACTCTCGGCGAGTGCGTTCTACGGCGAAACGCCCCGATATTAGTTGTCCGTGGTTCTTATAATGTTACTATAGAGTGGCCGCGGGGTCGAGACTTGAGTATATTATTATTGAAATATGTACACCACTTGGACATGCGATCATAGTAATACATTTTATGATCATACACAATACCTGTACATTTCTGGAATAAAATATGTATATTGTATTACATTTAAATTCTGTTGCTACCAATAATCGGTGATAATTTATCTTTGTAAGTCATAATATCGTCAACGATTGATTAGGAAATAATTGCTTTAAAGCTAAAAAACTTTAAAGCCCAATACTGGTACCATACTAGTATACTAGCATGTTATGTTATTATTATCTTATCTAGACAGTGACTGTTGTATACTTTTATGTCTATTTTTAAAATACTTTTAAGTAAGTGTATTGGCATTATATTGATTCATAAAGAATTATATTATTATTATGGTCGTCAACTCGTCTATATATTTTATAGTAATGATATTCTGATAACTACCTCTTTATAATATAAAAAGGTAAGGGGTCCACCCCTACAAAGTACAAGGTAATATATTTAGGTAGGGTCCCATCTAACATTGGCCCACCTAGTGAATATTTTCTGACTACGTGCCTGCGTAACTGTAAGAAAATGTATGATAATATTGTACGTCATAGCTATATAGACGATAAGAAGCCGTCGTAGCGACCTCATACGTATTATATCCTATTTTGTTTATATCAGTGTTGTGCGTATAACTCGCAAGACTCATTGACAGGACTATTTACTAATATTACTATTGTAATTATTATTATTACAATATAATACACATCGACCAAGTGTTTTCGAAGATTCGTGGGATAACTACAGTATCTGATGACAATCATCAAAGCGCCCCGCGTTCCAAATGGCACGCGTGATATGAAGTACACGTCAAAAGAATAATATACTTAAATAATAATAATAATATGTTATGTATATCATAACAGACGACGTGTTGTCATCACGTAATTTAGAGGTTAGGACCGGTTAAATATTTTAATAAAATGTATATAAAATATTACCGTTCCTAGCCCGGGTCTACCCATTTTTTACAATTTTTTTTCCATAAATCTAAGCCACCGAAGTCTTATGAAAAAAAAAATGAAATATATAGTCTCGTGTGCGACTTGAATAATGTTATATATTTATTATTTCATAGCATTATCTTATATCTATGATTATAAATTTATACGCAAACTGGGTAATGCAGCTTATTATTGCGTTTTATCTCACGACACACTTCTATTATAATTTATAGGTATCTGTGCAAACTAGGTACGCATAGATTTATGATTTTGACATTGTATATTATTTGAAGTTATTACCTAAAATTTTCTTTTATCAATAATTCGATTAGTCTTATACAATCGTCCATACTCCAATCCCGTAACTCGTTTAAGCAAAAAAATTGTAATTTTAAAATAATGAAACGCTTTTTAGTGGCATTAAGAAATTTCAAACCAACTGAAACTTTTTTTGACTGATTTTTTTTATAAGTATTATAGTTTCTTATTAACACGTTAACGATATATAACTGCTGTTGCAAATATTACTTCGTAATTTTATCTGAATTTTAGAAGTTAATTTGATTTTGATTTTTTGTGATTTATTTATTCGCGTTCACATAGTATTATTTTGCTCGAAATACCCGCATACTTATAGAAGTAAAACGTGGGCTACTTCTGCGATTGTTTTCGTATATTGATCGTTTGTAGCAGAACTCGGGACCACAATAATCGAGGCGAGGATAAATATTCTTTAATAACACAAAAACGTGAAATTATAACATTTGTTCGAAACACCAATTGCTAACACTGTTCGACAACTATAGGAAAACCAGTGCGTTAAATAAAAAAGTGATTTGATATTAACTTTACTTTTGTAAAATAAAATAAATTATTTAAATCTTATGATTGAAAATAAAAAAATACACTTTAATCGACATTGTTATTAAATTTGTGTGCATAAAATTCTAACTATGCCACTACCCCCTCACCACACCACCACACTTAAGGTGTTTTCATCGTGTGATCCTCTTGCCTGCAGAGGTTTTCAAAAAACAATATAGAGAATTTAATTTTATTGTTTATCATCGACACAAGGTGGACATTAATTTTTTTTGCCTACCTTAGCTCGTAAAAAAATACCACAGCGTATTCTCACACTCAGCTACACCGGACGGCCGCCCAACGGTTAGGGTTTAATGTTAATGTTTCCGTATCACCCTCGCGATCACGCCACCCCTCCATCACCAAAAGCCTCGTCGAGCAAAAAATCGGAGTTTTTTTTCGCGCCCGCGATATTAATATTTACGACTAGTGGTTCATTTACATCGGTCGGCGGCGGCATTTAACGATGCGGAACGAACGAACGTCGTCGTCTCCGGCGACGCGTTATTAAACAGCCGTTTGGAGCGGACGTTCCTCGGTCAAATGATCCATGTTTGCAGGGCGAGCTAAGAGATTGCCCTGCCTAATATATTATATTGTTTGCTATTTATGCGATGCGCTTATATCATAATGTATATTATTATATATTACTATTATGTCTAAACGGCTATAATACGGTTGCACACCCCGTGACCTCGAATCGCCGACGACGATGGAATTTTAAATATTTATTTTAAAAGCTATCTCGCCCGCAATGACTATAATATAATAACATTATACTATAATATATAATAAATGTATCTCAAGTAGGTATAGCTGCAGGTATAATAATATACATTTTAGTACGGTTGCGGTTCTCTGTTATCATTATAATATTGTCGTCGTAAATAAATTACCGTTGCTGTTTTTAAATAATATTTACTATACCTATATAGTAATATGATCAAACGGCGATGTATGTATTATTATAGATGTGGAATAATCATGTGGAGAATATACCTAGTGATTTAGATTCGAGGAGGAAAAATAATTTTGAGCGGAAGTACCTATACTTATCGGAATGTTTAATATTATAATATAATCGCACGTAAGGGACCTCGATATACGGCCCTCTCGATGTATTATATATTATTATTTATTCATATGATAAACGTATAATAATATCTATCTTATATAAATAAAAAAAAATGTTGTATTTATATAATGTCTTCCACATATACAATATATTATATTGTGTTATAAAGTCTATTGATAATAATAATAGTAATAATAATATCCCATCATTTCTTCTTTCTCATATTTGTATAATAATATATGGATCATATACAGAACTTTCACATTTTGGATAGATAGCGAAGTCTAATAGTTATCTTACATAGAAAAACTATATACAACAAAAACTGAGGGTAAAAAAGTACTATGAAAATTAAAAAAAATTGAAAATCTATCGATACTGCAGATAATAATTTTATTATAATATTATGTATATTTTGTTTTTTAAATGTATGAAATTAAATTTCTAAGTGTAAAGAAGACCTTTAGGAAAAGACATTTGCCCACCCCCTGGGGCTTTATGAACCGAGCGAGCAGGGGGCAAAGCTCCTAGTTATGTAGTAATAGAATAATTAGCCTATAGTGTATAATATACCATACGTGTGTGCTCTATTAATTCGAATTATGTGGTTATTAATTTGAAAATAATAAAATGTTTTAAATAATATGACTACATACCGTGCATCCACGCGCGATAAATTAGAAGAAATAAAACAGTTGAAAATTCGTTGTCAAAAAGTTGACCGAGAAAAAATAGCAGACGTCGTCAGTTGTAGTAGGTGCGGTGCACTACAACAGAAATATAGGTATAAAGACAAACTGCGAACAACCCAAGTTATGAACAATAATGTTCGCGTTGGTTAAGTATAGGTTTAGGTAAAGTATACCTACAGAATTATATTAATGCTATTGCGTTATGGTCGTATACTTATATATATTCGTTTAAAGTATATGTGCCTTGACGCCGCAGCATAGCAATTTTCCGAGTACCTACGAATAAACGAGTTCGTACACGTATAAAATCGCTAACGGTAGGTACAACCAAAACGATTACTGGTGGAAAACGAATGGGAAAATAAAACTCACCATTAACGCGTGCGTGCAGAATCGTGCGACCATCGACCGGAATACCCAAACTCCCCGAAAAAATTGTGTTTCACGATTGTTGATATTTTATGGCTTGTGATACCTATAACATCGGAACCATTTGTTGTTATCGTTTTAAAATCAATCACAAAATGTTTAAGACGTTGGCAGTGGGGTGTGATTATACTGCGAATTTGTTTTCCTATATTAAAAAAAAAAAAAAGTAGATTAATGACTTCCTAAGATATCACTTGATTCCCTCGTATGTATTACGGAGATCATAAAATATACCAATACTATATTATATCATACGCTTCAGGCGCATTATTTCTAGGAAAAGGCATTGTAATGCACGATGGTAATGACTGAAAAATAAAATAATATAACATTATTTAAGTAACTTTTTCGAATAGTTTAACATAGTAATTCTTATAAATAATATTATTACATTTTTTTTTTTTCAAAAAATTTCCAAAGTTTTCGAGTATAATAATATATACTCCCGATTTTAGAGTTAAGGCTATATATTATATACCAACAGAACTTTTTACAAGTAAATATATTTTTCTTTTTTGCTGAAAGGAAGCTTATAGATCTCGGTTATGCCTTGGTTTTCGTTAATTTGTTTTTATTCTAACACCATTTCCCTAAAATACTATATAATACATCGAACTTTGCGTGATGGCTTACGAAAAATCTGCAGCAACGTTCAGTCTTTATCTTCCCAGGCTGCGGGTTGATTCCCAGACACCTGTTTACCTAAATCAAGACTGGTGAATGGCTTCTGTGGCAATCTAGATCTGGGGTACGTATGTATGAATTAGTTTAATTTTTGTTTTACATCAGTGGAAATGAGGAAAAATAAGTATTTATGAACATTTAGTAACTTAATCGAAGAGTTTAACGTACTTTCAAATAGTTATGATACCATAATAAATTATAATAATAAGTCAATTAAATAAATTTATTGATTAAAAAAAAAATAAACAAATTTTGGGAGACATTTCAGCCAACCTACCCGCTGTGACTTCTGCAGGGTAACAATAATAAACTGAAGTTCGGGAATCAACTATATGTGTACTGGAATAAAATCATTGAATATCGTATTCAGAATACGCGTTAGTAAGTCTCAGACATGTCATCCACATAAGAGCACCCACAGAATAAAATTCCACCCGGGGCAATATTAAAACCCAATGGCCAAAATGTATTATTTTAATATATTTAATTTATTATAAATGTATTTAATAAAAATGCTATCATTATATTTTGGTGCACTTTACGTATATTTATTCTGATCATTGGCAGTCAGATGATGTTGTCATTGGGGGAATGTGGCTAATTTATTAAAATGCATTATTTGATCATTACAATTATTAATATACTATTTATAATTTATATAATTATAGATATTGAAAAAGGTTATAAAGGGGATCTATCTCCCTCATATCTTCCCGTTTGATCGCCACTGATTTTAAAATAGCTGCTATACGTATCATTACAATAGCACCAATAAACTTCTCTATAATAATTATTGTTAACACTTTTTCATTCCATTAATAATATTTTATAAGCTACATGATTAATTATTATTTAAATATATTATTTAATTATTACGTGTGATATTAAATTACGTACAGTTGATGAATTCTCAAAAGAGAGGCCGGTAGGATAAGTGTTTTCCATAGAGCCAATTCGGACTCGCTGAGCGCCGAGTACACACTGCAAAGTGACAACGTCGGAGCGTATACACAGTACCTTAGATCATATACTATCATATGATCTAAGCACAGTATACACGAAGTATTATAAAATATTAAAATTTGTTACTATCATCGTAAATCGTAATACATAAATAGTGACCATGCACGGCGTATATTATTTCTATCAAACTGGCATAATATAATATTTATATAAAATATAATATTATAGTATCATAACGTGCATACAAGCGTACTTATGTTATAACTGATGCGAACACACGACACACGATGTTGTCGAGGAGTTCGATTTAGCATGCGACCACTGTAATATGGTCCCACATAAAGAATATAACACGGAAACTTTATGATATATTTATACTTGTAATACGCGTAGGTATACGATAAAAATAAAATAATAATATTATGCATCGGGTCGGTCAAACCACCGGGATTTATTGGGATTTTGCGGAAAAACGTACAGTTCACGATTGTCACGATAATAATATTGGACAGGATATTGATCTGTTCGTCGTCTATCGTATTATTATATCTTGTCCGACGGCGAATAAATTATAATTATTATAATTTGTTATTCGTCCAAACACAACATCATAATATAATCGTTTATAATAGTATAATCGTATACGAAAATCATTCAGTAGCTGTACCACAGTTGAATCTAATGTTGTGCATTTTTATTTTTGTAACTTAACGCATTACGAGGAAATACGATTACTCGATAAAAAAAAATGTCATATATTTACGACATTGATTAGATTCCATAGCCGTGGCGTAGTCCAGACTTGATAATCTGCAGTGGAGCTCCGTTGGATGGTTTGACGTTATTATAGGTGTACTTTTACTATAAAACTAGTCTTTTGATACAATTATAAGTATAATAAAATTTAATTTAGGTACACACCTATTATAGGTATATAATATACTTGTACACTTATAAGCGTGCGATACGTAAAACAATAAACAGCTATTATATACGACGGCGACGGACTACGTTTTATTATTTTTTTTAAAACTCTCAAGTTATATGATACTGAAAAATAATAAAAACTTGTATTATTTACTTTAAATATATACGTTCCGTGTAAATACAAATTGTTAATATAGGTTATACATACAACGTTATGTCTGCACCTATAATATTATAATATTGTGTAGTAACAGCACTCGTCTTAAAATAGTTTATATTACAAGCTAGCAAACTAACAGCTGTCTGAAAGATATTTTTTATTTTTTTTTTAGAATGCGCTCGATCCATGATTAGTTTTAAATTTTATCTCGAAATATTATGTTTGCTTAAAAATTATTGCGACAAACTATATATTGTATTCGTTTGGATTAAATAAAATAAAAATGCGCGTGAAAAGTTTCAGATTTTGATTTAAAAGTTTTATGCCCGGTCGCACGCAAATGTCCGTCGTAGCTTAACGGATCCTTACATATTTAACAGTCCCTTAAACATCAAATAACGACCCGTGATTGGTCCATTAAATTTAATGAGTCGTTAAATTTATCAAATTTGCGCGTGCAACCCGGCGTATACAGTCGGCATCCATCCGGAAAACAATTGCACATAATATATTTTACGGGACGGTTTACACTGGAAGAACTGTTGAAATTCTCAGTAATAGCAATCTCGGATTGTATATAATATATATATATATATATATATATATAATATAGTCGAATAAAACGTAAACGCCGTTTTATATCTGAGAGATTTTTTAAATGAAAAGGTTACCGCACCGACCAAGAGAAAATGATGTTTTGGATTTGACTTTTCCGTTTTACTCGTTAAATATTCATATCGATAACTATATGTAGTATAGGTACAGCTCTGTAATTTTATTCGTTTTAAAATTTAATTAAATTGATCACGGTAAAATGAACGGCCGAAAGCACAGCTTTTTAAATTTAAATTTTCAAAAACTACATAATATTATATTATTATACAATACGAGAGTAAACGTTAGTTTTACTATTATTTATAGTCACGTTGAAAGCCACTCGTATTAATCGAAACGCTTTCACTAAAAATATGTTGAACTTTTCATTGTTTATGTTTACGATTGTCTTAAATTTGATATTGTATTCTGCGGTTTTAGTATAAGCAAAAGTTTTTGCACCGTCATTCTTATATATTATTATACAATTGTTATATTATATATACACATAATATTTCCCCTGCAATAATAATATACGCGTTATATATATAAATTAAAAAATATATATATAACAACTAAAATATTATTCACTTTTTTCGAATAGAATATTTTAAACTTTTATCCTTTAATTTTTTTTGTTTTTGTTTTTCGAGTGCGGTTTACAATGTTTTTTATTTATCTTTAATTCATGAAAACGCTGGGTTTTGAAAAAGAGAACGCAACTAGTTGAGTTTGGGTTTCGGTGATTTATCGTGCTAAATAAAATTATGGCCCGGAATTTGCTCGCCAAAGTGTATGCTACTATGCTCGTTATACAATTTATACACAGCTGTAAAAAAACTAATGTCACTGACGCAATTATTGATTTTTTATTATTATTTTTTAAGCCTTCCATGGTAAAGTTTGGTTAATTTTGAAAAAAAAAATACTTCGCTCGTTCCACTTTTGCATATTTCATTCGGCAAATTATATTGTGACAGTTATTTTTTTTTTAAATGTCTGTTAAAATTTAAAACCAACCATTCAAATATATTAGAAAGTATCTTTGCTATACCATTGCTAATATATACAAGCGTTTTTTATTAAGCATTTAAATATCTGGTCAGCGCGTTTCCAAATATTAATGCGAATACCATCTGTTAGGTTTTTGTATTTTCATTGACGATTACTTTTGAGGTCTTAAAACTAATTGTTTGGTGAGATGCTTGGGCTGTCTTTGTATTGACATTTGAAGTCAATGACAAAGACAGCTCAATACATATCCACCGTGCGAATATAAATAGCTGCGATAGTATATTATTGTACATATTATGACTCTGAGTGTCATGACTTATTCGGACGCGATTACATCAAACCGTTCTTGTTTTTTCCATTGAAAACATTTTTTTCTACGTCCAAATGCGGATACTTACTTACCAGTAAGTTGGTATTAATAAATGTACAGCGGTGCACATACTATTATAATATGTACAATAATCTCGCGTTGTCCGGATGTCGGGTTTGCGGCTAAAAGGAAGTCGTGTATGCACAGAGGAGTTTCCGGTACATCTATAATATTATTATTTATTAATATTAAGAGTGCTATGGATACCTGCAGCTAGTCCTACACGGGGTTTCCGGGTTAATTGTCTACATGCACGTACGCGGGGTATAATATTATTGCAAAATGTATTATGTAGGTACTATTATATATAGCTTCCCTCGCAATATTTATCGGTAAGTTCATTCCGTTTGTGGATATTGTAGTGCGAGTCGCGGGCCCTGAAGGGCCAAACTACGTTATTTGTAGGTATACCGATTCCGGCTCGTCGATTTCAATTTGTCATGAATTCATAACCGTCGGTTTACTCTTGGCGGAGATCTCGAGGACGGACCGGAGTACATATAGAATAGGATTTTTACCAAACTTGACATTACTTCGATGTATTATAATATTATTACTTGATCGTTTAATAAATGTGTTCGGACGATCATTCATTGTCGGCGAACCGGCAGTGCATTCGATAAGATACATATTATTATACTCTTATAAAACAAATTGATATACCTCTAGAGAGGATTAATTACAGAGACGATTTCGGATAGTGTTTGTACAATTTTGACGGTATCACGGGATACGATATTTGAGTTTAGTTTTAGACAGTAGGTACGCTTATGATGAGCGTTCGTCTTTGACGAAATCGGTCAAAGGGTTTCCACGTGGTCTATTTTACAAAAGAAAATACATGGAAAATATAATATTATTTTTCCCGAAGCATTTATGTATCAATATATATATACCGACCCATATACACCGCATTGTATAGATTATACAACAGGCTTACCTACTTGACGGATATCCCAGTAATCGTTTCAAAATATTTATTAATTTTAATGTCGTTAAATTTAAACGTTTATTTTATAATTTAATATTTTGCCTTCGTTAAATTATATTTTCAACTTAATTGTTACTAAAATGTACGTTATTACTTTTGAAGAACATCATTACTCATTAGTGCTTGTTATGGTTTTGCCGTATATAGGGGCTTTAACCTCAGCAAAGGTTGTACAAGTCCTACATACTTTCTTTGTCGTAATCAATCAGAATCTCGGAGAGCTTTAAAGTGGAGATTTAAAAAGCCCTTTAAATACGAGATGAAAACGTTATAATCAATCATAAATAGTTTCTGATTTCTTTAGAAAATAATTACTTAGCAACAATACGCACAACCAAACGGGAGAAATATTATTAGTGTTTGCGAATACTATTGAAAACAAAATGAAACAAAACTTTCTAGGTCGATATAATAATAATAACATCACACGCACGATAATGGATGTTGGGGTTGAAAATCGTCGAACTGCAGTTCAGATGTACTTACAATTGTTTTGTAAACACAGGTTCAATTTATATGGACATTTTATACGATTTTCCAGAGCATCCATGTACCCGCATATAATAGCTTTATTTTGAATTTATTTATTTCCACGGCGGGTAAGAGGCGAAGGTGAGTTATTGAAGTAAATTATTGTATAATAATATTATAATCGATGCACCGCGTCGTCCCTACGTTTCCTCCGTACACGACCAATCTGTGACCTTATATATACGTATTATCGTGACAGTCAAATAACAAATTCATATCTGTCTCCGACCAGCCACCGCCGTGACATCGGTCAAATACTAATCGCGTCATACGTCATACACGTAGACGTAGCGATGTGATATTTGACAATTGATCAAATTCCATTATTACGGTTAGGCGCGTACCTATATACACGGAGAGAGGTATATACTACTGCGAATTACTATTATAATAATAATATGTTATGCGGCACACTCATCCGCGGTTGACACGTGTCATCGAAATTACGGGACGACGGACACGACGACCCGCAGTGGTGTTTGCGACATCGGTAGACATGGTAACCGCGACTGTGTGCTATCGTCGGTATAATAATGTATAATAATAATATACGATTTAATGTGGGTCGCGACAAACTAGACCCTGCGCGGACGACGGGTGGGGAGGTCAGGGCGCTAGGCGGTGGTCCATTTGTCATTAAATCCGATAAGGACTCGTATTTCGTTTCAGCGGCAGCGGCGCATTGGTAGTGTTGTATATTATAATAGCGGCAGTGGGGCGTAGCTTGTATATTATTAGGACAAGAGACACGAATTATAAGCTTTCCCGGAGGAGCATCTGGGGGATCAGCGACAGGGACGTTCCGTGTATTTACGTCGTCGGTCGCCTTTTGATTTTATAGAATCTCGCGCGAATAATAATATTGCACAGCGTTTAATAATCGCGCGCGGCACCGTGCATACGTATATATATATATTTACCGGAATTTACTCGAATTCTGCACAATAGACGTCGTTATATGTTATTATATACAGAATACGATATTATTATACATCGGCGAGCAAACTGTATATAATAATATTATAATACACCGTCAATAAGACTATACGCGCGCGCGTCTCCTCCTACAATTACACTGCTGAGATATAATAATACGCGTACGCAGCCGTCGCCTTGATAAGGGTTATGACGACGATGATAACGACACAGTAATGATAATAATATAGTGTTTCTTCCATTCGATTATAATCTATACCTTTAAAGTTATGGACGCGTGACGACACCCGAGAAATCGAGAATTACTAATTCGGCAGGGTCCGCGGTGGTCCCCGGGTGCGATGGAGTTGGCGGTAGAATGGCAGAATGGAAAAGATGGGGGAGAATGTTTCGGAGTTTTGGCTAATGGTTAGAATATCGTCGTCGTCGTCGTGCAGCGTACGCGATAACCGACAGTGGTATAATAATAGTGGTAATTATCAAGGGTCTAATCAATATGCTCACAGGAAGCAAAGCGGGGAATATTCGGTAGAAAATATTATTATCTACGTTGCTGGCTGATGGTGAAGGGTCGATCCGAATGGGTCATGTCGGGTGGGAGAGTACTCGTCGGTGCACTTTTAAGATGACATTACATTGTTGTCGAGGCGCCTATACAGACAAATATACCGTCCACCGAAAACAGGGCCAATGATGAATTTACGAAAACGGGATGTTTATTTTATATTATACCTAATGATGTATATAGATAACTGATCGTCAGAATATCCTTTGAGCACAGATTTCAACCAACAGGGTAGCCCTTAGGTTGACGAGCGCAGGGTTTCGGATCTAGGCCTCGTGCTTTTTATTTTGATCCGAGATTACAGATTCGAAAAAAATAAATATGAAAATTAGTTTGAAAAATTATATTTTTTCACAGAATTTAAAGTTGTATGTTTTATAGAGGCTTAACGATGACATAATATATTGGAAATAAAGAAGTGATATAAACTAATAATAACAATATGTAATAAGTAATTAATAACCATCACAATCAAGCATATTATTATTATTAATGGCAGTGTTAGTCAAGTTCCTTATAAAAAGGAATTAGTTCCGTTCCTCGTTCTTTTTTTAAAAAAAAGGAATTCGCTCTGTTCCTTGTTCCTTAAAAAGAAAAAAAGAATTTGTTCTTTTGTCATTCCATTGGAAAATTAACGAGTTCCTTTTTTAGTTCCAAATAAAATAAAAATTCTTATTTAATCATTTATGTTTTTTTTCATATTATGCATATTTCTTCAATTTTTATCTATAATATACAACTACAAGTAGGTACATATTTTATATGTTTATGTAATATATTATTATATATTTTGAGATTTTCTAAAAAATTAAATTTTTGATTAACGTATGTCAATTATCTTAACGTCGATACTCGATAACGATCACTAATTAGCAATATGCATTATACACATTAAAAATATATCCTAATTTAAATTGTTACATACTTATCTGTGTAAATTATTAGAACTAGAAAGGAACGAACAATTTTGTTATTTTTCCTTAAAAAAAAAACTAGTTCATTTTCTCGTTCTTTTTTAATAAAAAGGAATTCGTTCAAGGAATCCGTTCCTTTTGGAACTCGTTCCTTCCAAACACTGGGTAATGGGGCATATGTGGTAGAACAAAACAAAGTAAAGTGGGTGCAGTGATATTTTTAGTAAACCTTAGACCTTGGGCCTGGAGCGTATTTTATTTCATGTACCACTCATGGCCATAATTTGCTTGTAGGAGAAACGACGTCGTTCATATACCAAATTCTTTGGATTTTTTGGTGTAATCCAATGACTAGACTATTTATTTCGTTTCTACCGAATGATGGACACATTTTCTGTAGCCTTATGAATCAAATAATATAAACAGAAAAAGTGGGTGTTTTAAAAACATTAATATCGTAAATATAAATGCATGTTAGGCTCCACAATTATTTTTCCCCTGCGCCTCGCAAAGTCTAAGGACGGCTGTGTGATCATCAAAGTTGTATATTGCTATTTATACTATTTTTATTACAATGTTTTCTCAATCTTGACGAGTGAGGTTTCCTTGGTTTGCAAATATAGGTACATAATATTACATAAAGTGCCGCCATCAGATTAAGATATTTAATTTTCTCTAGTATCCACTTCAAAAATAATAAATAATAATATGTGCATTTACTTTTAATTACTCATACATTAATTGAACCAATTTTACTTAAATATTTTACCAACCTGGGATGTGCCTTAATAAATAATAGCCTTAAATACAGGATTTGCTTCCATTTAATATTCTTATACGCATATTTTAATGGAGGATTTTTATCTGATATGAATGGTTCCTATGGTTTATCGAAATTTATGATGGCTACAGACTATTTATTATTATTACTAACCAAACTTTGTACAGCGTTTCTCTTAACTAGTATTATTACCTACGGTATCGGGTTTACTCGATAATTCAGTATTATCTTATTATAATTATTACTCGTCATAACTCATAATAATTACGTTATCGATATTATTCACCAAAATGTTATGCGCCCATGCATAATCATTTTTAACATTTATTATTATTTTAGTCCATTCATTATTGTGTTCTTTGTATAAGAAAATTAGGTTTAATGCGCACACGATACGTATAACGATTGTTCACGTAGTCAACTACGTGGCCTATGACGACATGGCCTACTCTGAAGTTATTTTTTTGTTAACATTTTCAAACGATTGGTAGTTATGGTAAAAGCGAAGTTCCCACCTCTATTGACATACAATTATTAAAACTCACAAAAACGGAACAATTTAATATATATATATATATATATATATATATAAATGTGTAATAAAAATCTGTGAAATAATTAAATGCCTGATGATATTTAGTATTTATTTTGCCCTCAATGTATATTATTCTATGACATTTGAAAGTGTATCGTATTGAGAATCATCGATTTGTGTTATGTTGTTCGAAATTATTCGTGCGTAAATTGTGTTTTATTTCAAAATATTATTTTCTACACCAACGGTTTGAAAATTGTTTACTGTGTTTTTTTTATCTTGAATTTATTGCGATCTCTATATTGAATATTTTTTTTACGCAATGTAGGTCAATCGATGAAATTACTCCAACGAATTATGAATATTAAATGGTTTAATATTCATCGCTATGTTCGTTGGTGGATGTTCGTTATTGCTCCGTTGTTTTGAATAATCTTCTTAACAGAAACCGGAAACGGTTATTTATTAGGGAGCTAAAATTTGAAATTTACATATTAAATTTTTAATAAAAGCGCATCATCATAGCACCGACACACCGTACAGTTCAAGACCATCTCAAAAAAACGTCGATTCGTCTCCGCAAGGCGACTATGCTAAAACCCCGTAGAAGCCAATATTAAAAAAATACAATATGTGAAAAATCGTTAAAACTTTCGCACCGCATAGCGTTTTCGTAGAGTTTCGCAAATCGTCCACGTGAAAACGTTCTGGTTTAAAACACTAATGCGTTCTGCCTATACCTACTGAGCAATACTCAGCGTTTTTCTTCGAAATATAAAAGTTTTATGTTTTACCTGCAGTGAAATGTCAGATTGAAATAAGATGTATAGACGATATACTTGTCGGGATAATGATATATTATGCAGCTCTACATGGACAACTACTGCACGCGAGAAAAAGTCTGCTTAGAGTAAAACGAAATTCTATTTACAATTTTTAAACCCGTCTGCCTATAATAGCGAAGGCCAAGAGCTAATGATAGCTGGCGCTGAAGGACCACAGCTGCCGCTGAAAGCAATATGGCGTTTTAGTAGGTAGTTCACGTAGAATTTGGAATTAATAATTATATCAGAAATACATAATATTATATTAAGTACATAATATACTAGTCTCGTACTAAATTTGAAAACGAAGTCATAATACATTTTTTTACACGAACGTACAACTATAATAATCAAATAAAACAGCAACAAGACTCAAAATACAATTTTTTTATTAGAAACACAATAATCCAACGTAAAGTACTCATAATTTCAAAAACTATTAATGTTTTTGAAAATATTTATTTTACATAATATTTTAAACCGTTTAAAAACAACCTTTTTTCCAAAATATAAGTATCTGAAGTTTAGATGAGGTGAGAGGAGCTATACAGGGTTACCTCACAAAATGTTAGTCCATCACTCCAAATCACTTGTATCTCTCTATTACGAAAACATTTTTCTGCTGGGGGTTTAATTTATTTCATTATAAATAGATTTTAGTAATCTTTTTTTCCAATACGAGTTCAAGACAATATTTAGTTATATATAGGTATATATGTAAATGTCCTGTGGAAGAGGGTAACCCCCTCCCACAATAAATACGCTACCATTTATTTATGTTTATGTACTTAATATTATATCTATTATTACAATTTACGAAAATATTCACGTGAATCAATCCTGCTCTCGTGCGTATTTAGCTATAAAAATATTTCATATAAGTCCGAAGAAGACTTAAGCACTTATTACAAGCTCCGTTACGAGTGCTTTCATACCTACCAGTCGACCGGACTCGACTCTTCGAAATATGGTATTGGTATTGACGTATTGCGTATATAACTTAACCTATTCGAGAGTGGCGGAACGGTGCTTATCCGAGATAATAATAACATAAGTTTAGTATAATAATAATTTACATAGTCGAGAGCACATAATAACATTATATGGGTAGGTAGAACTAGTTAAGGTATTCGAGTGAATCTCGTCACGAATAGGTAATAATAATAATATGACTTCTGCAGCTCCACGCACAGCAGCGCTCCGCCACCTAAACCTTTATCTGTAGCCAATATAATAATATAATATAATATAATACCTACATAATATACGATACACGTACGCCTTAACGCCCCCTCCCTCCCCCCGACTAAACCATATACATATTACAGGTGTATATAGGACCGGAGTCCGGAGAATACATTATGATATTGAAATGTTTACGGTTACCCCTTTCCCGGTCACCACATTCCCAGCCATAGCTGGCTACCACATCACAAACGCACAGAGTTACCACTACCGAGGTATATGTGTATAGAATTATAGCACACACACATATAGTATATAATATATTATACGTATATTTCGTGTCTACCATATTATAACATACGCCCGAAGCTTCCCAATTACGTGAAATCGAGGTATAAATCCAACCTCCCGACCGAGCGCTAACAACCACGAGAAAAATACCCCCACCCGTCGCAACTATTGTAATCACCATATTATACCTATGCCGTACGTATCAGATAATATTATATGAACATTTGCATTTAAACCGCCATGGGGCTCGCTCCAGACACGAAGTGCACATCTATAGGTATACGATGAAAACGAGTATAATAAGCGCATATCATATTATAATGTACAGAGTGATTCATCAATCATGCTAACCCCCATTTTTATTAATTTATTCAGATTCAGATTTTTGCAATTCGTAAATTTAAAGACCGTATTATTTTCAAATTCTTGAGATTTTCGTTCTTCGTAAGGAGTGTTTTGTAGCGGTACACATTTACGTTTGTCAAATGAGAATACTGCCATTTTTAACTGTAAATTATTTATGGTGGACAATCTTTTTGAAAATTTGTATGTATCTAGTTCAAATTTCTAACAACGAGTAGTTTTTTAGTTATTAAAATATTTATATTCAAGATAATAAACTATAGTCCTCAAAAATGGTTTTACAAAAATATAAAATGCATATAGGGGTACGTAATATTGGATCTATAGGGCTTATCATAGGTACCTACTTCGGTAATTTTACAAATGACGAATGATTAATATTATTCATTAGAATTTTCAAATTACCATAGCCCCCAAACCTTTAAACCCAATATCATGGACCTGTTATCTAAAGTATACACAAAGTTAAATAACTTTAAAATTATTTGTTCAAATTTTGATTTGTCAACATTTTTAGAAAAATTGTAGAAAAAGGGCAGGGGGAAGATTTAATGTGAAAAAAAGAATTTAGTATCTACACAAGACACTATTTAAATACAATATAAAAAAAGCAAAATAATTTAGAAATATTGTCGTCTTTTAAATAAATTTAAAAATTCCAAAAATCAGATATTTTGAATAAATGCATTATTGGTGAAAATGGGGTAGTGAGCATACTTGGGGCAAATCACCCTCTGTCTATAATTATTCTAAACACGTCATGTGTATATTATTGTATTATACCTATCGTAGTTTTCCTTTAATCCACGCAAAGTCTGCTATGAACACATGCATAATATTACCCACGTATTTTACGGTTGCCGTTTATTTATGTTATAGGTAACTGATATAATACGTATCGACGGGGCTTCGGAACCGTTTAATTACTGTTTGTTTTTAATTAATTACTTAATCTGGAACGTAATAGGACCTATATAGTTACTACTGCAGTGAATATTATGTAGTGTAGAGAGATTGTCTATAACAGGGGTGGCCAAACCGTGGCTCGCGAGCAGGTGGCATGCGGCTCGCGTCATAGACTTTTGCGGTTCGCATCTTAACGTAACATTAGACGTAAATTAATGTAAGAGCCAAGATGTAAAAAAAAAGGTCATATTATTATATTATATGACCATTTTTTTTTTTACATCTTGGCTCTTCAATTTGTATTAATATATTGGCCACCCCTGGTCTATAATATACAAACGCGTAGGCCGTGGTCCGGTGGTTGTGTGTAGTTATATTATTGTTTGTCTGTATTAAAATTTGGATTTCGCGTTTTATTCGAGACGTACAATACAATTTCTATAAATATAAAATAAATATTATTATAAAAAACGCTAACTCCATGTGTGTGTATTTATAGTGTACCTCAGCAATTATTATATCACGAGCTGTTATAAATTATTTGCATTATATAAGTCCATAATATAGGATTTCCTTCACGGTGGATCTTCTTCATTACGTCGTCATTGGTTGTCGTCGACCACTAATATTATTATAATATTATGTATTACCCTCCAATCTTAAGTATCAAATTGTATTTGTCAAATATTTTATATGCACGCCGTGCCTTGGTGAAGGATATTGTTTTTCCGTCTGCTTTGTTGGTGAGTATATACGCGTGCAGAAACGTTTGTCGGAAATTCGTATAAACAATTTTCTGTTATAATAGTGTATATATAGTTGTAAACGATAAAATATGATATACCTAATGCAATTATATTAACACTTTGTTATAATATTATGCTTACACACGCATTTAATAACGAAGTATTGTATTAGAAATTCTCTGCAACGTACCTACCTACATATATTATAGTGGGTGCTTTAAATATGAGACGTAAAGTGTAAACTCCAATATTTAGTAAATGGTTTCAATTTTAAACACTTTATATTTATTTATTTCACGACACACGCAATATGGACATTTAATTGAACGAATTGCAGAATGCGAATAAGTGAATAAAAACTACGCGTGGAAGATATAAATTGAAATATTTTGTTTTATCTTCCGCACACATAAACACAATATATACGATATATATATATAATATTATATTATATATAATAAGATTTTTTTTCAGGGCAATAAACGTTGTATTTTATGTTCGCATTGGTGTATTTTTTTTTTTAAAACTCTATACGATTCCCGAGTTTCACTATTGATGACGGGTAACTTTTAACTCTTTCCGAAAGTCCCGATAATCGCTGTTTGGAGGTCTCGGTGCAATAACAATAATGATATTATAATTAATGATGTTTCGTAGTGCCGCTCGTGCACATTATCACGAACGCGAACCATATACAATGAATATATTCAGAATATTTAATTGCATTTGTTACGCGTATAAGGTATAAAAAAATATACACAGCATAGAAATTGCATGGCAACAAAATACAATGAAAACATTAAACGGAGTTAAAAGCCGTTTTTTACATTTGAAAAAAAAAACAAATGAATTACTAATAAAAATAATAATAATGATAAAACAATCGTCGAGAGCAATTAAAACGGAATTATAATTTCTGAAGTAGTAACTTTGTTTCACTGATATCGTATACTGAACTACATATTATTACTTATTCCATACACTATATAGATATTATTCTTTATTGTTCAATGTCGAAAACATCATATTATAATAATATTTATATATCTTATTGTTACAAGTGCCTGCGTCCATGACTGTTCTATATATTATGATTTCAATTGCACGTTGTCGTAAATATTGTATTGTACGTTCAAGCACTGAGAAGCCGTTTGAGATAAGTTGTTGGAGTACCATTTACTATATGCGAATGATGTGTTTAAATTATATCATCGAGAATATTCGAGCTCAAACCTCCTCCTTTACGGTATAAAACGTTCATAAAATAGTTCCATCGAAAAGAAGAATAAATTAAACCGTCACAGAAATCTGCAGTACATATATTATTACCGTGAGTTATAACCGATGGGATATTATAACGATAATATTATTATAGTCGTATACTCAAACGAGCGTTGCAAAAAAAGATCAATAATTTAAATTATAATATTGCTTCACCGTCACTACCTATAGATAAAATAATATTGTAATATCTTATGTCATATAATTATCCGTAAATGCTTGTATTATATTATTATTGTTTCTGATTCAGAGTCCAACACTCTAACATCAACATATACAGTACCTAACATATTAGAGGCCATAGTCTCTGTGCTGCAGTAAATAATAATACTTTGTTATACGCAGTAACAAAATATCATCCATGACGACGCCCTCTCATTTTATCTACGCGCAATCTTTGTAATTGTTTTAAACGACTAGAATATAGTCGCTATTATTGTTATCATTATTATTATTCTGAAGTAGGTATATATCTCTTTTTTTTTGTCTATTGTAGGGTACGCCATGTCCACGACTACATTACTATGGACCACGCGGGCGAGGAACAGTTTGTACAATAAAAAAGCGTATAAAAAAGAGACATTCATGAATAATACATTTTTTCGTTTTTATTTTTTTGGTTATTCTCCGTTCTCCGAATCCTCCTCCTAAATTTCATCCACCCCCCTCCACCAAGACCCCCCCCCCCCTTCATGATTTAAAACCATAGTACAGCAATAATGATTTATAGTATGTTCGTTAGTTGAACATAAATATTAATATACAACAACGTTCTTTTGAAAAACTACTCGAGGAGGAGAGAAAATCTGCTCTTTATTTGTTAGTTAGTTTACCTGTGGTTATTCGTGTATTGTGCATATTGTATATGACTTAAAAAAATATGACGTTTGAACTACAGAAAAACGGCATTTATCACGAACGGGCACACAAAATAACAAATTATTTTATGTATATATTTATTTAATTCGTTTGATGTATAAAGATAACCGAATGTATCAATATAAACTATAGAATAAACTACCTATGACAGTGGCGTCATTACGGGGAGTGACGTGGGTGATTACCCCTCCTCCCCCAAATCAATTTTTTTATGTTCATCATTTTGTTATTAATTGGGACAAGTCTTGTAAACTTTAAATCGCTCGCTTTTTACTATAGGTAAAGACAACGTGACAGAGATTAATATCTCAATTCTTCTGTTTGACATTATCCAACAAGCTATGATAATAATAATATGATACATTGAGGCATATTATTATAAAAAATATTAAACAATTAGGTATGATTTATTATAAATATTCTGAGACATAATACTTGGTTTTTTTACTCCTTGTGAAAAATATGAAATTTACAGGAGCATACTAATTCAGTATGCCTGAACAGGAAACAAATAATATATTAATCGATTCCCGGGTATAAACGAAAAATATACCAACATAGTCCGCGATTGGAAGCGAAAAATGTAAAAATAAATTATGAAAAATTATTGAGTCCTATTATTATTTTTAGTAAATAATATATAATCAATACATATTACAATTAATCTCATACATTTTTATCAATATAAGAAATTCAATTTAATCATTACCTATATTATAGTGTATTAATTATATTTTATAAACACAATACTGAATTATACATAACAATGATTTATTATACATTATAATATTAATAATGGTTTTAAATCTTACTGAACTACATAAAATACACGTCACATGAGGCGTGATACTCTTTCGAATTATTGTATACTAAACATGTTTAGTAAAATATTAATGTAGTTAATTATTATTTAACCATACAATAATATTCCACTACATATATGCATGATTTGATATCTGCCGCCATGGTGTGTTAATGTGTTTCCTATATTAAGTTTGATTCAACACATATTGCCATATTGTAATCTATCCATCTGGTCTTTATATTGAATAACATAAATCATCCCCCCCCCCCAAAAAAAAAAATGAATTTTATGGAATATTATATAAAATACCTACGTCAGGCAAATAATAACATATTTAAAAATAATAACTATGGCAACATAACATTTTCAAAATAGGTAAATAAATTTAAAATGTTATAAATATATTAGAATTATTGTTTCCAATATTATGTATCAAACTATCAACATTCAACTGTAAATTGTATTATATAGGTAAAATAGTTTGAAATTATATTCATGTTTAAATATATGTATAATAAAGTTTGTATTTTCAACACGTTTATTATTTGAATCATATAAATATCAAGCAGAGAAATATTTTTCGAAAGACAAAGTCGTTATTTTTTACTATTTAACGTGTAAATTAAGCTTTATTCGCATTTTTTTTCAGAATTTCATTCAACAGCAAAAAGGACAATATTAAAGGGATATTTATATACACATATTTGAATTAATTTAAATTCAAATAGTAAAGAAGTTTTTTAATCTTCAAGTTCAAAAAAAAAAAAAAAACAGTAATGTTCTCATTTTTATGTCGGTAGTACAAATGATTTACTATTATGGTGTAAGATTTTATCAGAAATGTTCATTATTTTTTTTAATAATACTGTATTACGGTCATTCCTTGTTAGTTTCGCAAAATTAAATAACTGATATACATTTTTATAATGTTAGTTATCATCTATTAACTGCGCAATGAAGTATAATAATATTAGTCTTGTGTAATCGATTTAAATAATATTACTGAACTACATAATATTTATACGCATCACATGGAGTGTTCTTTTTAATTTGTATAGTAAACACGTCTAGTAAAATGTTAACGTATTAAATATATATAATTATTGGAGGTTTAAAACTATTTTCAAAATACACATTTTCGACCTGTCATACTCGCGTGGTAAGTACGTTGGTTTCTTTAAGCAGACGTTTAGGTTTCGGATTTGTGAAACCGTGTGAGGTAGAATTTCTATAATCTGTACGTCTATATGCATAATATATTCCGTTCGATTTTACAATGATTAACATATAAATTAGACAATTTGTTATCACGGTAAGACACTAAGACTATAACCTATGCTGCAATATGTTTGCAAAAGTAATAATAAGAATATTGCGAGCAGGTCTGCTGCCTGTATACTGCCTATATGGCGCCACGTACACAATGTTTCTCAAAATGTTGATTACTTGATTGTACAAATATATAATAATATAAAGTTTTAACGTGGCATGACCGTACTCTTAAATAAGGTGCCCCAAATCGCAGTAAGCCGTCATTTAATTACATTACGGATGGACGATTTCATAGGATGTTTTCCTCTTACTGAGTTATATAGAATTGTTGCGGATGGTCACTCAAAAGTATTTTCAAAAATAATCGATTTATCGACATAAAAATGTTATGGTATATCCTAGATGTTGTAAAACCATGATTGAATATTTTAACGACTTCATCGTGTGGTAATAAACTAAAATTATCAATCAATTTTGCGGTATCTGAGAAAAAATAAATAAAATATAATCATCGAGCGCCGAGCGTTTATTGAACCGCTTTACACCGTTTAATGGTATATATAACGCCCTACATCTTGGGTTATTATTACCCATATATTTTATTTATATATATTATGGTGTGGTATGCGGTTTACCCGGTTAAATTATGATTATTGTTAGCAGAGAAGTACATTCTTAAAATCGATGATGATCTACCCATCGCGTGAACCGTGCAGATTGTAGGGTATAAATAAAATATTCAAAATATTTCATCCGACCGTAGGACTCTCGGAAATGTATCGTCGAATCCAAACGAAACCTTTTGTACCGTGTTTCTACCGCTTTTAATTTTGAATTATCTATAGTATAATGAAAAAGAGATGAACATTTTGAAGAGTTCAACAGAAATTGTTATAGCCAAACATATCCGTAAAACAAGGTAATTAGTAATTGTAAAGTCGTACAGATAGTAGCACTAAATTGGAATATACATTAAACCTTCAAGTTGACCATTTGTTACACACATACTTTTATAAAATAACGGACAATTAAAAATTTTTAGACAATATTAACATGAATAATAAATCGTGAGATTATTATTTTTATACAAAAAGCGATGAATATAATATTTTAATATTTTACTCAAGTAACCTTTTACCTAAAGTAATATTTCCATTTAAACGAAACACAATTAGCTTTTTTTTTTTGTTTCTGTTAATTATTTCCTAAAATATTTAAAATATAAATGTAGAATATAATAAACATGAATAATACATTTTTAAACTTTATATGGTTATATCCTTACTGTATAGGTACTTCGTGGAACCTGCACATTTTTAACGATTTTTTCAATAATTAATAATCCTCTGTAATTATTGTTGTATTGTTCTTTTTACGTTAATTGTATATTGTAGGTATGAAATATGTTTAAAAAAAAAAATTAGGGTGTGTGAAAAAATAAAAGTTAGTCCAAAACTTAAACGAAATTAATTAAATGAGACTGTAAAAAATTCATTTCGATAATTTTTTTATCATATTTGTAAAGTTATACAGGATTATTATTGTGTACAGGAACTGTCCCTTATAGCGTAGGCCATTATACCATTGTTAACTATTTATAGTAAAACCTTCAAACCTATATAAACTTGTATCATTTCGCGTAGGTATATACACTGTTGTAAATGGTAAGCAGCCAAGTATTGGGCATTTCGCCAAGTATAAATACGGTTGGGTGTTCTCAACTATTGTATGGCTTTCTAATTAACATTTTAACTTGTTTAACGATCGCGGAAATACATTAAATATGTACGGCGGGTGCATAAGTGGTGTATTATATTACTAAATGTTTCTGGTAAAAACGTACTATACGCGTATTCGAACATCGGTTTCGAAAAAACATTTAAATTTAAATTGTAGTCGTTAATACTTAGCACGCTCGTGGTACAAACGTATTATTTTATTAGCGGAGAAAATTCGATTCAAATAAATACATAATAAATGTTATAGTATAAGCATACTAATTCTCAAACAGGTATCTAACCTATATAAATATATAAACATATTGTATTATATAATATATATAAGTGTTTCGCTACAGTTAACGAGAGGATTATATTGTTGTATATGTATATATTATTCAAAACGAGTTGGTGGTAAATTCGTATATAACGCTCATTTTAATTAAGCTTGGAAGTATTTTAAATTCACGCGGAGCAACTCTCATCAATCATTTATTTTTTTTTATATACGCATTTTTCTGTGATGTCAAAAACATTTATACAGTTTATGATGCATTGTTATATAATATTATATGTATATAATATTATTATTGCGATATAATGTGCATTTCATGGTCTCGTTTTCCCCGCACAGGCCATAATTATATTATTATGCTATTATTATATTATACCCAGACAGCATTTTGTAATGATAATTTTATAATATTATTATAATAACTTTATACTAATATTATTCGTTATTATAATATTATAATAATATTTTTAAACAAAAAATTGCTGTCTGGGTATATATATATATGTATATAGGTATGAACTACATACATCTAAGACGGATAAACACTAATCATTTACTCTGTGTGATCTAAGACTGAGGCCTACGGTGTGGAGCCCGTGTTTTACGTGTTGCCTTTACGCGTTTCCCGGCGCCGAAGGGGAAATACGCCCAAGGAAATGCATGTGGTTTCCGCGGCGTCGGTGTCATTATACGCGTACATTATACGACTCTGTCCCTTTAACCGATATTCTAGGGCACGTATAATATACACTCAAATATTATATAATATGAATTTCGGTATGCGCGCAGATATATGAGCCGTTGGTGACGGGAAATTAATAAAATATATTACACCGGTGCGATAAATTTAACGTAACACACTCGTTACTCGTAATTAAAAAAATTTTAACGTTATTGAAAATATTTCAAAAACGTTAATAACCAACTTTTTGTAAAAATAAGTATAATATTTTACTATTTTTTAACGACAACCCTCATTTTTAATTACTTAGATATTCCAGAACAGAATATTTTTTGGAGTAGGTAGGTACTTCGATATATAAAAATAACATTTTGGATGAGTACCTAGTTTATGAATTATTATAAGTATTTCAAAGCGTAGTGGAGTGCTTCTGTCTTTTGTGATACCCCGCTTAATGTAGATCCACTACTCCAATCATTATAACTTTAAATACTTTAAATATAAAACTACACATGCCCGATATTGGATTAATTTTATAGATCAAAATACTCCGATTCGTATCCTTTAACGTAAAACATTTATTACTATTTTTTTTCTCAAAAATAAATATGTTTTGTCATTCAAAATAGTAAAAATCTTAAAAAAAAAAAAAATACAACAGAAAATATATTTGTTCCCAAACATTTAGTTTTTTAACGACTTAAAATATGACACTTTTTTAAAAACATTAATAGTTTTCTGAAATGATGAGCGTCTTATGTTAAATGGATCACCCCGTATATATAATATGTATAAGCACGAGGTCTTTTTCCTCGTCCCACAGTGAATGTCAGTGTATGTGAATGCGTGTGCGTACGGAGCGCGTTTATCGAAAATCAATATCCTAGGGCGGATGTTTCCGGCCAAAAACCACGAATATCTCTACTTTGAGACTGTTCGCCACGTGCCCGGGTATCCCCCGGGGACCGCTGCAGCCTTGTAGTAGTAGTGTCCTTTTTTGTTCGTACTGACGTGAAAGAAACGTAGACGAGCGCTTCGTGAAAATGGTATATACCTAGGTATACCTACCTACCACGCACGCGACGATTAAGGGACCCGTATTATGATTATTCAATGCCGTAGAAAGAAAAACAAATCATCTACGCGACATTGTAAATTTCATTATATTATGAAAGATAATAACAAAATGATTAATTTCAAAACTGAAACTAGACGGTCGGGGTTACATTTTTAAGAAACTGTGATACTAATATTGTGTCCACCGGGAAAACTAACGAAACACCGAAAAAAAAAAAGGAAATCAGTTATTCAAACCATGCGTCTTTTAGAACAAATTCGGTATCCATCAAAAAACATCACGTCTCCTGTATTATACCTTTCCGCATATTATCGCATATGTGTAGAGAAAGACCCGAATTCGACGACAAAGTTGGGGTGCTAACTTCACGTCGTACATACGTCGAGATACGATGCCTATATTATAATATAGTGATGACGTTTGTTTATGAGCACCTCGTGTGTCATGGTAATCGGGAGAAACGCCAAATGAATAATAATTAACACTTTGCGAACATGTTATTTTACTATACATAGACGACTGGCCCGCGTCTGTAGGGTGGAAAATAAGTAATAGCGCGGATAACCACATTTGTATTATAGTACAAAAACAAAACATTTATATTTACATTTACCTATGTCTTCTTACTGGTTGCTAAGGTTTACATACTTTTACAGAACTTTTTTTTTCTCTCAGAATTATACGCCCGCACATGTGTGTCGGCGTTAACGAGCGAACAAAACAAATAGGGGTGGGTTCTATGTATAAACTATAAGCTGCATACACAAACACTACAACCTTGCACAATATTAGTAAAAGTACTTTTATATATTATTCGTATGTTTTTGTGTTTGTGTTTGTATGTGTGTGTGTGTGTGTGTGTGTGTGTGTGTGTGTGTGTGTGTGGGAGGGGGCGTGGGTTAAGGGGTGAAACGCAATTGGAATTTCTTGCATTCTAGATAATAATATATTCCGAGATTATACTGCAACATTCGGGTTGATGATAATATGATTGATTTCAAAAAAATACTTTTCTCTGTACCATACACGCTAGGTATATAACAATATTATATGTACACACTGATGCAGTATATTATTATACTAACGGTGTAATATTATATTATTATGTTTTCTCGGTAATATGTAAACACTACGAGCAAGAGTTTTTTTCTTTTAATGCATTTTATTCGCATTTCACGGTATGTTGTCAGTTCCTACAATATTATATTATTACTAACCAACCAGTCATCTTCACCCGTGATTGTTTGTTTATTTTGCCATCAGACGATGATATTATGTAGAATTTCTTATTCAAATTTTATCGTTTAATGTGATCAGCAAGTAAATATAAAAAAAGGTTAATGAAAACATATTGTAATGTTCGTAGCGGTATTAATGATAGATATTTTTTTATATTGTAATTATATATTTTATATTTGTAATCTCCAAATACAGAACATAAAAATAGATAAAATCGGAAAACCTTAAAAACCCGTTCGGCGTCGGGCGGATCGTAATAGGTACGTTTATTGCGAGTGTTGTTGGCATATTGAAGAGAAGAGTATTATTTTTTCTCGATAACGCAATTTATATAAAAATGTGTGATCGGTGTTTTCCATACAACTCTTATAATCAGGGGCGGACTTGCCATTTTTCCGCCCCTAGGAATTACAACACTAGCGCCCTTTACATTGGCGTACTCCCACGGTGGGGGGGGGGAGTAATGTTCCATGAAATAAACTATAAAATTGGATGAAATCTATAAGATTTCTGAGCAGTATGCACTATGCAGGAGACGGGCGACAGTGCCAGCGTCACGCGTCGTCGCAATGTTTATTATTATTAATTACTTTATCAAGACATCTGATTTCCAGTATTCTAAGAATGCCGAGTGCGGGGTGAGGCGGTTCAATCCAATTTTATTTACTTGCTAAGAACTGTGTGAGCGGTCCCCCACCTAGCTAGTAGAGCGGCTATAACAATGTACCCGGCGGCCCGAGGCAGTATATTTGACTGCCTTAGCTGGGAGTTTTGCGCATGTGCCATTCACAATATTGTATCTGTTTACGCCGCACACCCGTATGACACCTCCCATGCATTAACATAGGCAACGCCGGCAACTGTCTCGCGAGTGCTGATATCGAGCCTCTAGCCGTGGCGGCGCGGCACAGCGCGCACTGGTAGCAGGATTGAACCCAAACAGCGAGGTTAGGTATTATAGCTTACGAATTAAAACGTTACTGCGACGGGGATACGAGAGCCATTCATCTTTTTCATGCAAGTTGTATACAAAAAAAAATTAATATCATATATAAATTTAGGTAAATATAATAAATTATGAAATTATGAAAAACTAAAAAGTAAAAATTAACTAAAAAATTGCGCCCCAATAAATTTTGCGCCCTAGGCGCGTGCCTTGGTGGCCTATGGGTAAATCCGCCCCTGCCTATAATATTAAAACTATTATAGTAATTTGTAGTTTATAATTTCGGCAAATGTTTATTTACAACAGAGTGCGTAACGATTATAACTGTTATGACGAATAAAATTAAATTGTGAATAATATATCACTCGTAGGAGTGTTTGGTATAACCTAGCGAAAAAAAATTGGGAAAATATTAAATAGTGTCGTCACAAAATTGGAACATAAAAATACAATCCCCTCTCCCACCCCTCCGACCAAAAACAATTAAAAATCTGGCGATGTGGTGATAATCAGGGGGGTATTTGGAACAACTCTGTGAAACAAAAATGGAAAAAAGATAAATAGTGTTATCACATAATGGGAACATAAAAAAGGTCTGTTCTTGCGGACCTCGCTGAGAGGCCCCAAAAATTAGCTTTGTTTTTTAATTTTTCAAGAATTTTATACTTATTTATTATTAACAAAACCTTCAGCAGACTGCCAGGTATAATAGTAAAACATTTCAGCCAAATCGGTTCAGTAGTTTTCTCGGTTAGCGCGGCCGTAGAAAACCCCTTACAATTTTATATAGTAGTATAGATTATAGTTTCCAAAAAATAAAATAAAAAAATAAGACAATAATAATAATAATAATATGACGTTAGTGAATATTCGTGTGAATTAGACATTAAACAACGAAATCATCAAAGGGTAAAGGGAAATTTTATTGGTAGAACGCGTATACATTTAGCGTAAAATATTTTGGTTATTTTGTCTACATTCATAATGTCACGCACATAATACTGTACAACAACCCTATCATTACCTTTATACGCATAATTATGTACATTGTTTATCTATTCTGTAGAAGACGCCGTAAGATTGTG
Source organism: Acyrthosiphon pisum (assembly GCF_005508785.2). Classification (NCBI taxonomy): domain Eukaryota; kingdom Metazoa; phylum Arthropoda; class Insecta; order Hemiptera; family Aphididae; genus Acyrthosiphon; species Acyrthosiphon pisum. Next base: position 67,498,504 of record NC_042494.1, read on the forward strand.
TTAATGTATTCCCCGTGTTCGCAATAAACTAATAATTTCGTATAAAGATTTCAAATCCAAGCGGGAGGATGTAAATCATGTTTAGCCCTTAAGAAGTTAACACGATGCACAATCAAAAGTTAAATCATAAAGCGGTTTATTGTATAATTTAAGCATCGACCTATATTACTCGTTGTATGCTGCCAATAAAGTAAAATTCTGTTCATAATGTATCGCAAACGAATATAAAATTTATTATTTTCGAAGCAAATCTATGTTTTTTTTTTCATTTATAAATAGTTCAGCATTTAGTATATTTTTCGAAACATACAGTTTTACATTTTTATTAATTTGGGGTAATAGTTACTTGAAATAAAGGTAGGTAGGTACATATTTTAATTCATTAAAAAAAGAAGATATTTAATTCATAACTTAATATTTATGTGAACACTACAGTTTTTCAACACTTTATTAAATAAAAATAGATTGTAATGAAACTTTTATTATTAATGAAGAAGTTTTAATCAAATTAAGATGTTCTTTAAAAATGTTGTTGACGTTTATTATCTAAGTATATAACTTTAATAATAACAATATATAACAATAAATACAAACATAAATTATAGTGACCCAACTTTAATATAACCCACACCGGTTACAGTGCTGTAGTAAAATAATTAAACATCATTAGGCAACTTGCTTTATGTACCCAGGTAATATATTATATTATGATGTATTTTATGTGATATGCTAATTAGAAATAGGTAGGTATATGTATATAGAGGCATTAACCATGTACGGTATACTGTGCAGTATACTATATAGATACTAAATATAATTAAGTGATACAATACACATTGTGTACTGCAAAAAAAAAAGATGGGCAAGTGGGTGTCGCTATGTTGTACAATAGGTTATTAGTGGGTCACTGTGATGGATAGTGTTAAATTTGAATTCAATAATATAATATCATTGTATATAAGAAAAACGATTCTAAGCTAAGACGGTCAGAATGCCTATGATATTAGTAAGTATATTTGATACAGACACAAAAAAAAAATTAAAATTAAAAAAATTAAAAATTAAAAAAAAAAAAATTGTAAAATTAATACATTCACCGCTCCACTCAGAAATATTGAAATTAATATTATATTTAATAAAAAAAACTAAGTCTAAACAAGTCCACTTGAAAGTCGACAACCATGATTTACAATAGTATGTATATGCACTCAGTACTCACGTGTATTAAAACGGTACTATTTTTGATAAAAAAAAATTGATTCTTTGCAATAAATTTTACGGAAACTCGTACATTATATTTTATAAGTGTTCTCGTTTTTTTTTTAATCTTTGATCGTAATTTGACGTTATGCCTAAACTCGTTATAGTTGTTAAATTGAACGTTATATATTTCTATAGAAAGATACATCAAGATATGAGGTCAATTTTTCATCTCCAATAATGATGGATCATCGCAACGAATTCATTTATATTATCATAATATCATAATAATGTTTATCATAAACATTAAACGCCGTTCCTCTCACAACATAATATTATCGCAGTATATACCTATTACTATAAAGTATTTGTGTGTCATGTGAATACGTTATAGAGTGATAAATAAAAGCGATACATAATAATAGTAGTAATAATAATAATAATAACAATATTCATTATTATTATTATTATAATTATAACATTATTAAATACAAAACGATTAACGCGGCCTCAAGTCGTGTGCATTCTACGATCCCTATTTTAATGACATTGTGTAGGTTGATTAATTTAATTAACAAAATACTCATTGTAATTACGAAGATAAGCGTTTCGATGAAATTACATTATAGGCGACATTGTCGTTATCATATCAATCGTGTATAATATTATTGTGTCTCACCAACACCGCTTTTGATCGTTTGTTTACAAGTATAATGAGGTCTCGCGAAACAGTTTCGGTCAGATTGTTTGGACGGATTACTTTATTCGCGACGTTCGCCGGGAGTTGACCAAAAACTGCGTAGAATTTAATATACATATTATATTGTGAACAAAAATGTCGGACACAAAAGCATTATTGCGGTACGACAGTAACCTAATTTCATATCCAGCTGTAGATATGGCACGGAAACATGGTATAATAATTATTAATTATAATATCGTTAGAATACTCATCACGAGAGCAGCCGAACAGTCAAATTACGAAAAATTCAAGCATTTCGACGAACAACTACACTCCATCCGATAACGCACGAGTGCACCTCTCAACGTCTTCAATCACACATTACAATCCGATCTAGCTAAGAAATCCACCAAGAAGATTAGCTCACCAATTGCGTAGATACCTCATAAAATCACATTAATCCTTTGTTATTAATATCAAACAAAACAACTATTACCCCTGGTGTGTGGCTTCTTTTTATCAACCAGTTTATGATAACCCCACTATTAACTAGAATGCTTTTATAAAAAAAAATCATTTAAACATTTTTTTTTTTTTTTATTAAACTTAAGCCCAGAAACTACTATATGGCCATTAGTTGTTTTGTTGATTTTATAGTGGGATGGAGGGGAGGGGGTTTGAACGGTTGGTTGAAACAGGTTTTAGGTTTGGCAGAATTTCAAATTGGGCACCCGTTGATTTCTGCTATACCCGTGTGGGGGATGGCGGCATCTCTCTCCGGACACTATAACTGCCCAAAGAAAAATGCCGCCCGTGACCGGGTTCGAACCGACGTCGGTGCGCGTCGCAACCGACGCCTTAGTCCGCTCGGCCACTCCGTCCCCCATTTAAACATTGTTTAGATATTTCTTGTGTATTTAAAAAAATAATAATAATAATTAATAATACGCAATGAGTAATTATTAATTGTATTGTTTATACTGAACAGGGCACACGAGAGGACTTCTCTTAACTATCGCAGTATTGAGTACCTATCTCACCAGTGGTACAGGTACATATTAGGTAATGGTCTCAGAACATTTAAATTATCAATCCTTAAAACACTTTTTTTAAATATATAAGAAAGTAAATAAAGATTCAACATTTAATACCTTTATATAGGTGATAGCCGATAGGTCTCTGGTATAATCATTTAAAATTGTTATCTTAATTTAACCTTCCTATGATTTCCATTTAACTATCTCACTAATTATTAAAATTGAAAATTAAACATTATTATATTGGCTACATAATATATTGAATGACAATTACGATTATCCATATAGTTTGGTCGCTTCGCCAGTAAATGTGTAGTTGACGTTTTTGATTATTTTATATTCAATTAATGAAAAATATTATTTGATCCGTGGAAGCACGCTTACTAATTTTTAAATTAATTGGTTTAAAAGAGCTTCATGTCCTATACAAAATAATACCGAAAAAGTGTCACCACTGGATAATTTTTTTTTTAGCCTGTTGGTGTTAACGTACACTTACCATCCGTTCTTATACGCTTTTGTGAAAATAAAAAAAAAAACCACTAACGTATTGTGTATTTCTTACTGAAAAAAAATTTAAATAATTTACGATAGGTAATTATTAATTATATGTATTTAACAGGAATTATTATCATGACACAAGACTTCTAATTATTAGGTACCTACTAATGGTTGGCAGCCGGCTATCACAATATTATTTTATTTTCGGGTCCGATACGGTCACTTATGATCAATGAGTCGTGTAATTACTTTTGAACGGTCCGTATGTCATCACGCGTTAATTCGATTAAAAAATCCTTTCTGGAAAATCCTTTGGAAAATTAATGTAATATGTATTTCTGATGAAAATTAACTCCTGTAGAACAAGAAGATACAACACGGGTGTATTCATTTTCGTCGTTATCTCATTTCATTCCGTTCCATAGCACTTTCGGGATACAAGTCGTAATGATTTACGTGCTACGTTTTGCACATAGCTTTGTATGCGTATAGGTACGCCATTATAGCATTGTATATAAATAATATATAGGCCTCACCCTGTGGTAACGAAAATAAATAAATAAATGAGATCCGAGTAAAAACTATAGTATAATATACATATATAGATATATTAGACTCGTAAAGTGTACTGTGTGCGACAGCCGCAACCCGCCAGCCTATATTTATTATTTGAACATCAATGGTATCACAAGCGATATATGTATATGTATACATAAAACTTAAGTCAAAATAATGATATCAACGCAATGTTTTTAACGTTAAATTTTCACATCGAGATTATAATTTAAGGAAATAGCGCAGGTACTTTGTTTTATGCGGCTTATTTACAGTTTTATGAATATCAAATCCTATTTTCTCGCTTTATCATAAGCTTAATCTTAATAAGCATCGCTTGTTTTCAAAGAAAAAGATGATAAATAACTAAATAATTTAGTAATATTTTGCAACGTTCAAGCAGAATACCAAATGGCAAATTCACAATATAGATCTTAAGATTTCCTACACTAAACATTGTATCTACCACTGCAGAAGTCAATTATGATAAACTGTAAACAAAAAAAAGAACTGGTAATTTTATTATCGTTAATTTGAAAGAAAAATATTTTAATGCAATTTAAAATATATTTTGGGATAAATTCCTAGCATATACTAATAATTTAATTGTATTTGGTTTCATAATACTCAACACTGATGTAACTTACCTATACATAAAAGCTTACAAATAATAAAATAAATCATTTAGACATTTTATCGTTTTCATTAAATTTCTAAAATATTTACATTAACGTATAGAGTCGTTACATTTTATAGAAGAATAATACACCAAGACGCCAAGTAATGAAAAATTTATTTTTTAACAGCATATTATATACATTTTAGAATGTCAGGTTTTTAATGAAACAGCAGCTACTACTATTATTATTATTATTATTATTATGTATTAGTGACGTGTGAAACCCTGATTTTCTAAATCGAACCGAATTTAAATTATTTTTTCGATAACGAACTGAACCGAATCTTTATCTTTACTACCGAACAGAATCAAACCTAGAATAATTTTAAGTAAAACCGGAACTGGAAGTCAACATTTTTTATTATGTGCAAATTATATCAACCATAAATCATAATTAAAATTATACTTTGAGTTTTCGTATTTCCTATTATAGAAATATAGAATGTAAATTGTAAGCATAATTTTCATTTTTTATCAACAACACATCTGAATATTACCATAGGTTTACCAAAAATAGGTTTTTCCCCTTACAATAAATATGACAAAAATAGCAATCAATGTAGGTGCGCGGCATCTAATAAAATGGTCTAATTATTTTTAAATAACTTTTGAAGAATCTTAGAAATATTTGGACTTTGAACTATCAGGACCAGAAAGTCTGATTCGAAAATTATTTGAAGTTCGATTCTCAAACAGTAAGAAATGCTTTATGGTTCGGTTCAAATTTTTTTTATACCTAGTTCGAATTTCGTTCCGAACTGAACTTCAAGGGTTTGGTTGAGTTCGATTTGAGATTCGAACAGTTTGACCCATTACTATTTTATATTAATTAATGGTTGAAATTGAAAAGCTCTAAGAAACAGATTAAATGTTTTTTTTTTTTTTTTGTGCGGATTTGAAGTTAGTCCGCCGTCGACATGGATTATAGACGATAACGGGGAATTATTGGTAAAAAAAAACTTTAGCGGGAGTGGCTGAAAATTGGATGGTGCAGTCGTAACTTTGACCAGATAGTTTTTTGTTTAACTCTACGTGCTAAGTATTATTAAACTTTATAGAACGTAATATATAAGTGCGCGTCGTATCATTGACATTTGAGTGTGGGTTCAAAGAAGCCATGGTGAAATGTTTTCTTTTCTGTGCGAAGACGTAATAATAGGGAAGATCGGGGCTAGTGTTCACACGGTCAGTTGTCTCGATGTTAATATAACTCCAAGACTAGATCGTATATTTACTGTTCATGTTCATTGTACCTATGTATTGCAAATTTTCACAATAAAAATAATCTTTTTTATCTCGGATATGGGCTGATTGTAGTCTTATGACAGATTTTAAGACGAAAAAAGTGAATTTTAAGTCTGTAAGTAATTTTTTTCCATATATAAACATTTGCCATTTATGTTATACTATAGCTAACGATGTATGTAATTAATTTGACATATAACTTGTCATAGACGTTATGTAATGCATTTATATAAAGGGGTTTCAAAAAAAAATTTTGCGATTTGGGGAGGAGGGGCTAAACAAAATTCCAGGGGTCTATTGCCCCCTTAGACACTCCCCCAATCTACGCATATGTAACAAACGCATTATATTATATTTTGGTGTGTAATTTTCGTCTGTATTGATAAGGAATATAACTCATATATTTTATTTATTATCAAGTATAGCTGATTGAGGTTTTCTGTCAGCGTGTTTAAAAAATGCAATCATTTTCTGATGAAATTATTTAGATACCATTAAGATCGTGATAGTTAGTTGTTATATATATCCATTGAATATTATAGATATTAATCACTATTAATTAATATCAAAACATAATACTTCATGACAGTAAATCGGCGAATTCAGTTATTTTTCTTACATCTATATTTTAAAGTTTAAACGTTACTAAAGCTTTTAATGATTATAGCCTATAAATTGTTAATTAAAAAAATTGGCTACTGGAAATGCCCACAACGCCGAAATAAGGTTTTTTATACCATACTCGAATGATCGTTTTACCGTATTACACTTCCCTGAATATAAACTGTATCGAAAAACTACATTCCAAAAATTTGTTTTTTTATAAAAAAAAATGTATTTATTATGTAATTTCTTTGAATTATCATTCCTAAATAGAATTATATTCCAAACAATTAATTCCTGAAATTATTGCCGTTTCGTTTGAATATTTTCTCGGCTTATATGCGCTACCATATATTTGTTTCCCGATTCTGTTTTTATCGAATCTCTTTGTACAATGCATTTCCGTATATTGGAGTACAAATGTATATTATTTTCGTTAAGTATTTGAAACCAATTATTATGAAAAGTCGTTCCAAACTCCTAAAACGTATGAATTCAGTCATAAAAGATAAAAATAAAAAAAACTATCCTCGCAGACAATCAATTTGGCTTCAGAGAAAGACATTCTCTACCATATATCAAATCCACCACCCGTAGGTCTAATCTCATCAAGTCAGGAAAAGAAACTACTGCACGACAATATAATACTTGACATATCCCAATCTTTCTACTGAATGCTGTTGTTCTCCAGCATCGTTCTAAAGCTTCGTAACATTGTCCTGTCCCGCGGCCCACCTTCAATTTCTTACTCTGCAAATCCTACCCAGATAACAGCTCCGAAGTATGCAACAAAATCGCATCTATTTATTATATTACTTCAGACGTTTCACAATATAGAGAGCAGCTTGCGTCACCTATAATAATACCTACATAGATTTAGGTGATTCAACTTACGATAAGGTATAGTGGAGACCGGGGCTAGTTGTCACAGTGCTTACTTTAAAAAAAAAAAGTTTATATCAGTTTATAACTATTAGTATGGAATAATGAGGAGTGTATAACACATTATATTTTCATATAAAGGGCTTTATAGATCAAGAACTTATTCAAAAGGAATATTTTTCTATTATTTAACTATTATTAATATACTAATTATTATTATTTATACATTATATTTTATTTATTTTAAATTCTAGGCGTAGCGATGAATGTAATTACCTAGTAATTACTATTATATTTACAATGTAACGTGTGTGTATGTTTTTTTGTCTGTTATAAACATTTGGGGTAGTAAAAATGCTCTGATTTTTGACATCAGCATCTTTTTTGATAGGAAATTGAATCCAGTTGATGAATTTGGCGGCTAGAAATAGAAAACATTCAGTAATTTTCGAGAACGTCGGGGGGAAAAATGGGAATTTTTACGCAAAATCAATTTTTAAAAAAATCTATATGAGCAATTTATGGCTTTGAGAATTTTTTTTAAAATTATTGTCAATTAAATCTTTTTTTTTTCAAATATAACACATCCATTACAATGACATACTCAACAACTACAATAAACCCACTTGTCCACATTTTAGATTCTGAGCGGAGCGAGGAAGCTATTTTTAATTAAAATTTTTTTAAATTTATTTTTTTAGGATTGGTTATTTGTAGTGAATGTTATTTCTACAGAATCACATAATTTAAGAATGCTTTTTTTTGATGATATAAAATTAATTTTTTATTATCAGTCTCGAAAAATACGGTCTTGTATAATATTATTGTCCCGATCGATACCAATGGTAACCAATCCCATTAATTATTATTTCTATTTAATACTATTCCCGATTATTAGGTACCTGAGTGCTAATTTATACTATTTATTCCTAACAGTTATGACATTTATTTCACTCTCTGTATCGTCCTACTTTGTACGATTCCGGTAAATATCAGTTCAAGAACATACTATTCCTGTAATCCTGTATAATTCCATTCCTTAATTATATCATTGTTTAGAATTAGTGTTCCTCTATAGATTCAAACAAATATTTTCCCCGAAAAATAGTGATCTCTATAATTATGTTTCTTTTTTCTATCAATTTCACGATCCAGTTACCAGATCTAATAAGTTCATATAGTCATTATGTCCCGAGGCGACCATAGTGGCGAAACAAATAAAAAGTAGAAAAACTAATCGAACCAGATACATATTATAGTATATAAATCTGAAACAAAATATATATGCACATAAATCTCAATAAATCTCGGTATAAGTTCAATGGGCGCGACGCGAGATGGCACCCATGGGATACTCACGATAGTAACGCGAAATTAGATTTTTTCATCAGATTGATTGTGACCTTATTTTATTTATTGATATTTTTATAAACCTATCAATGGTCAACGTTTTTGTTTTCAATTTTTATTCAATCAGGATATCCCACGATACTCAGATTAACTCCATCGATATTCAATATAACACTACCTACGGGTTTGAAAAACAAAATATAACATATTCGTATAAATCCAGTAGTAAGTAAATCCTGGTTTTTTTTTGCCGTTGTAGAAAAATCGTTACAATGTTGTACATAAGTAATATGTCTAACTTTTCAGCCGAATTCCTGTTTCGTAAATTGTATCCACAAAGTACTTAATATAAATACTTTACTTTTCTACGACACCGATTAACCTGATAAATACAAACGGCTTATGGCTATATGTGTTTGAACTATTAAAATGCAAAAGTTTTACGCGAGATTTATGTTCTGTATTGTTATCATTTTAAAATTAAAAAAAAATCTGAAAATAAACACCAACAAACATGACTTAAATTTTTAAATTCTAAAACAATAATATATTTCATGGCTTTATTCTTATAAAAGTCAATGATTTAATATTTTGTTTGAAAAAAATGTACATATTATTATTATTATTATTTTTGATGGTTTACATTTGGTTAAGGCTTAATTAGGTTATATAATTTTATTTCTTTTAGGAAGTTGATTATGTTGATGTTTGATTGGAGATCAGGCTGAAGGGCTTCACTTAATTGTTGTGATATGTACATATTATTATCATCTATGTATACATTTCACTATTTCAACAATCTGATTAAAATATTATTTACAGATAGTTTTCATGAGATATTGGGATAGTAGGACAAGCTAGTATAGGAGGTACGCATACCATTGTTAAGAATGAAATTATATTTTGCTTATACACTGTAAAAAGCATGTTTCGAATAATTTACAATAATATGAAAAGCCGACGACATGTTGACATTGTATTATTATTAGTACACCACGCACGACAGAATGCGTGGTTCACGTCGTTTCACTCGCATAATATTGTATTAAAATTCTTAATAATCAAAAGTTTGGTTGGAGAGTGAATGAAATATAACCAGGGAGTCAAAACGGGTTAAAATATTTCGGGTTTCGGGTTTCGTTTTTCGTGTTAAAATCCGGGTAAAATTTTTTACGGTTTTCTGGTTTCGTGTTAAAAACCGGGTACAATTTTTAGCGGGTAAACCGGGTTTTATGACCCGAGTTCAAACCCGTTTTGACTCCCTGAATATAACATATTTGATCGAATAACAGTATAATAACGACGCACTTGTATACAGGTATAAATATAATATACACGCTCGAGTGTTACGCCAACCATCGTAGACTAGAGAGAGAGAGAGAGAGAGAGAGAGAGAGAGAGAGAAAATGACAGAGACAGACAGAGAGAGAGAGAGACAGAGACAGATAAAGAGAGAGAGCTATTAGAGTGTATTAGAATTTTAAAGTTGACTGCAGGTGGTCGTTTACCGTACGGACTTGGTGGCGTATATATGTATATGTTGACAAGTTGTATGGCAGGAAATCGGATAAGAAATTAACTTCACATTTTAGACATGGACTTCATGTAAAAAATGTGTGGTTTCAGTAAGCCTAAGCTAAGTCTACTTCAAGTCCCAATGAATAATAGGTGCCTGATTGTGGGTCGTAATCACTGGCGAAGAAAAAAATACACCGTTCTGTTCTTATCAAAGGTTTAAACTGTGTGTAACTTAATTGAAGTTAATATAATAATAGCCTCGAGACCTGCACGTGTAACTTTATAATAATACTATATTATTCATACAGTCAGTGGTGTAATTAAAGTAAAATACTCAAACGTAAATAAATAGGTATACCTACTTAAAATAGTTAATTAAGTTATAAGAAGATGTGTTGTTGAATCAATCGTATAATAACAATAACATTATTCTATTTTACAAAACAATTACATTTTTAAAATGCACTCATAATTTGCTTAGTAAATAAAATATCACAAAGAATTCACCCAGATGCCCTACATAAAAATCTAACTTTTAAACTGTATATGAAGTAAATTCACTCGAATTTTAAATTAATATGGATCATTGTGAACGCACATTTGGCCATGTTGTCCGTTTGTAAGACAGAGACAACAAAATAATAAGTAGATGTTGCGTCCTCTCAATACATCGGTTTCGTCGGACTTCTAAAATAATTCAAACGATATTAATATTCTTTTCGGGTACGATGTTTTTTTTTTTATATGAGCTAACACTATTTTTATAATATAGGTACCTAAATAATAATAGGCTGACGACAGAATGGGCCCCTGTATTACATCCCTAAGGGTCCCAGGGACGTGCCACACCCCCCTCCCCTTAATCCAGGCACACGGCGGTGGTGGCGGCACGTCACGATATATTATTATAGACCCCGCACCGACGGGTTAAGTCGGGTCGGTTAGGGTTAACCAACGCTGTCCGTCCGTTTTGAGCGGCGTTTACGCCCGGACGCGCTTCCGCAGCTAACAACGGACCCTCGTCGCGGGCTCGACCTTTTACCGCCGGATAGTGCGATAGTCCTCGGACCCCCCCCCCCTCCTATGTGCAAAGTCCGCCGGAACAATGAGCGCATCGGAGCGCACTTACAGCGAGAGGTCTCGTCGAGTGGCGAGCTTGTAAGCTCAATGTAGTAAGTTTTTTCGGGCCCGATTCGGCTCGCCGTCGGTTTCCGCAGAGATTAAGACTAGTAATGATTTTCACGCTAATCCATCCTCCCCCTCCCCCCTATTCGTATACAAAAAAAAATACTGACAGTCAATATTAGTAGGTATAGATAGGTAACCAGGTAGCTGGTACTCACAAACATACACATACACACACATACATTAATGATTGTACCGTAAGAGGGGGTAATAATTTATTATTGGAACAAATTTAAACACGGACATTAATTAATAATATCTCAATAAATAATCATCTTATGGGGAAAATATTTATATCAACAGTTTTTCTTAAACTAATTTGAGTATCGTAACAATGTTTATAATTTCGAACTGCCTACTTAATGATATGTATAAGTACTGAGATATTAACATAAATAATAATTTGTTATATTTTAACTCTGAAATATATTAATAATAATTAAACAATAAACGGCCGTTAATGGGATTTAAAATAAATACATTTTTAATAATTTTAATTATAAATAAAACAATATATATAATTATTACCTATCAACAAACAATCTGAAACGTGACGAATACTTTTTTTGAATTTTGAAAAGTATTTGATTTTCAAATATACAAATACGCGTTCAAGACAGTGTTTAAAATACTTAATTTAAAAAATATTCTAAACACTATAAAAGTACTTGAATATATTTACTTAAATATTGTACATGACTGCTTGCGGTACGTACATATTTAATAATAATGTTAATATATTATAAACATTTAAGTTGTCGTTATCGCGGTTGATACAAAAGTACCTATAAATTATAGGTAATTATAGGCTATAATGTAATAATAATAATAATATGTTATCTGTACCTTTTCGTGTTAGGTTAGTCGCGATGACCGGTGGCAATACTGTTGCGCATTATGTGCATATAATAATATCATTGAGTATATTATATTAATTTATATTACAATATTAAATGTTATATTATACTCAAAAACAATAGTGCGTGATTACATTTTAGTTCGACCTTTGACCTAATACTGTTGTCCGTTACACAGACAGGGTCAACATACATCGGAATAGGTACCTATTATACCTATCTATATAATATAAAACCTATCTTTTTGCCTTGATTTTACTGTCGTTTTGTCGTCCGTCGGGAGAGGACGTGTCAGTCAAGTCGGGTTTCACCGCAAGACTGCGACGTACCGGTGCGCGATCGTAAATCTTCTCCGACCTGCATGTGTAATCGATGACTGTCGGACATTCCGCGTCGGAAAGTCGGACGATTCGCTCGTTTCACATTTATCGATCTACGACCGTGGTCGCCCACACGTCGTACGCGACATTTATTATTATTATTCTGGCAAAGGTATTTGCCACAAACACACACACATATAGCGATACACGTCTTAGCATTGATTTATTAACGTGTACAAGTGGCAGATCGCTGAGACGCCGTTTGACGTGCCGCGATGGTATTTATTTTCACTGTATAAACGTATACGAGGTACACGTTTTATAACAATTATCAATGATGAGATACGAACGAATGTTATACGCATCGTACATTTTATGCATCGTACTGGCAATATTGATAGTTGACTAATAATTATTATTCGTATACGGCATACGTTTTCAACAGAGATTATTAAACAAAAGCAGTCTCGATATTGTACAGAGCTATTCGACGAGCATGTTCACCCCCGTTGTTTCATTTAAAGATTAATTTTTTCTGATTTTTGGAATTTTTAAATATACCGGCTTAAAGACAATATTTTCAAGTTCTTGAGATTTTCGAGCTACTTAAATAGTGTTCCGTGTCAATACAAACTTCTGTTTTTCTAACGAAAACCACCCTTTGTTACTGTAAATTATTTAGTGCATAATTATTTTTAAAAATATTTATGTACCAAATTCAAATTTTTAACGAGTAGATTTTCAGTTATTGAAATGTTTAGAGGCACTTAAGATAATAATCCTTACAATATAGGGTCTAACAAAAATAGAAAGTAAATATAATATTAACTGTACAGTATTTATAACTAAAATTGTTACACAAATGTACACAAAGTAATCAATCAACTCAACAGATTTTTAATACACGGATTATCGAAGAAAAAAGGGGAAGCATGGTTAGTGAATCATCCTATATATACTATTGACAATACTCATTGTATTTGTATAGTGTATTGTGTTTTTATTTTTTTTCAAGATGTCCGTAGTATTTTGGGTCTCAAATTAATGTATACTGTGGTCCTATCGAAATGCACCCATAACTGATGCTATTTTGCCTATACATTGCGCCGTGTTCATATTATGTTTGTTATTCATACATTTTTTATCGTTTAATTCATAAAATATACACTTACAATGTTTTATATTTTCTACAAACTGTAGTGATGTATAAAAATAAATATTAAATTGCAGTTTTAGATTAGGCAGTTAGAAACAAATATATTAGGAGATAACATGATAGTCTGATAACTTATAATTTTGTGAAGTTTGTTATTTTGAATTTTTTAATAATATTTAGTTAAAATACAATAAATTATAAACTGATATAAAACCAAAAAAATACTGTTAAGTAAATAAATCAAAAGACACTGCACAATACTGCTGAAACGTGTGGTTACACATTAGTATAATACTATAGCCTATTAGAAATTATTTTTTATTCTATCAATTATCACATGACTCAAATTTATATAGATTAGGTATAGTAAGTATAAGTGGCGGTTTTGGGATTCAATTTTGCCTGAGGCGACTAAAAGTTTACATACATTTGTCATTTATGCAGGGCTTAAAACCGATTGAAATAATTTCGGTTTCAGTTTCGATTTAGTATACCGGTTTTCAATTTTTTCGATTTCGGTTTCAATTTTTCAATACCGGTATTAAGAAATTTCGGTTTCGGTTTCGATTTAGTATACCGGTTTTGAAATTTTACGATTTCGGTTTTAACTTAGCAATACCGGTATTAAGAAATTTCGGTTTTGTTTTCGGTTTTGTATACCGGTTTCTAAAGTATTTTCAGGGGGCTATGTCGTCTATACAATTATCATTCTTTGTTCCGTATTGTCAATTGTCATATTATATAGTATTTGTAATTTATGTCATTACTATTTATAAAGCAACTAATAATTTTGCGAATAATGAAATGTTTATCAACAAAATTAATTATGATCTCAATTTAATTATGATTATTTACTATGCATATTAATAGAATTTACGTATTTAAAAATACGTCAGTTAAAAAAAAAAAAAATAACGGTTTCAAATTTTTTCCGGTTTCGATTTTGAATTTAATACCGGTATCCAATTTATTTCGGTTTAGGTTTTAAATTATAATACCGGTATCCAATTTTTTTCTGATTCGTTTTTGATTACGGTTTCGGTTTCGGTTTTAAAACGGTTTATAACGGTTTCTGAAATCTGTTTTGAAAACGGTTTCAAGCCCTGCATTTATGTATGAAAAATTAAAAAATAAAAACACATATTAATTATAGATACAAAATTTTGACTTGTAGAAAAGATTAGCCAGTAGGTAGTTACTATAAAATATAAATCGCTACTGCCCACTGTTGTCTAAAATGTACCACGTAGAGATTCTTTCCGTACATTCCTTGATACTGTGCATGTTTTTATTTATTATTTACACTATTCATATTTACAAATGTACATGTTTTTACACGGAATACACATTTACATTTTTAAAATACAAAATACCTAACCTAACGAAAAGAAGATAACTGCAGTATTGTAATCACGGACTAAGATATATCTGTGATTGTAATTGTACGTCGTTTTGCAGATTTTTACGCAGTGTCACCAACACTATTGATAATTCAATAATTATATTGTACATTAATATTTTCTTCGGCCGAGCCAATGTTTACATGCCGCCTCAATCGTCGCCTATGGAGTGCGTGTGCTATGCGTACGGTGCGTGTGCGTGCGGGTTCGGATTATTTAGTAATATTAAATACACCTAGACGTGAGAGGCACCGACAGCGATCGCTCCTACGGGTACGGGCGGAATATTACGTGACCAGCTGACCCGTACTTGCGTTCTCGTACGGCCGTACTGGCGTAGGTACTCCCGTATAAACTGATACCATAATATTATATTATTATTATATTAATAACTATTAACTAAGGAATAATGTTTGTATTAAAATGTTATATTCTTTTTTGACATTTTACTATGACAAAATTCTGACCATTAATATATTATACAAATGAAAGAAACAAAAATGTAATATAATTACTATAATGTCTAATTTGCTTAAAAAAACATACTCCTCTTCCTACATTTTTTAATGCGAGGCACCGCCTCACTTGCCTCACCCCAAAAACCGCCACTGGTAAGTATTTTTGAACAAATTTAGTTAAATATTTCTAACTTTTTTTTTTCTGTTTGAACTGGCGGCGCCGCGGGAATTGCTTTCGCATTACTTCCGCGGCGCAAATATTTCTATCCTAGAAGGCTAGAATTTTACTCAAGCGAAATCAAAAGGTTATGTTTAATATATATAATTAATATTTGAAATTATCATGTGTTACATAACGTGAGTTTCAATGAGTTTAATTTTACAAGAAATATGATATCGTGTGACTTGAGTGACAAACATAAAGTAAACACGACTATACGTTTAGCACATGACTTAAAGGTATCAAAATAAATGAGAGACTAAATACATATAATATGGTGTATTTTTTACACGTCAATAAATAATTTTTCATTACAGTACAGCATAAAAAATAAACTATAACATTTGTGAGTGTTTTATCACTTATAAAAAAAAGCTATTTTAAAACCTTAAAAACCATCACCGATCAATATTCTGATTCATCAGTTCAATGATTTGATGTTCAATATAAAAATAAAATTTGAACACGTATCTCAGATAACGCCTATCATGTTTACAGTTTACAACTTTTGAACACATGATTTATTACAATGACAGTCATGTACACATTTTAACATTTGGCTGAAGCCATGCGTTATACGATAAGTATCCAATATATTATGATGAATAATATTATGTCTACAATATAGTATTACATAATAATATATATTATTATTTTATAGAAATTTGGTCGGTGATTCTGATTAGAAAAAAATATATAAACTGCAATTGCTTTTGTATTTTTTAACAGAGATCAGCGAGTAGTTCAATAATTAAGTCGCGTTTAAAGTCAAATAATATATTATAATATTATAATTTACAAATATAAATAACAGAAACGATTGCAATATAATATATTATATATTATTATATTAAACAATATATTGTACCGGCCTATGTTTGATTTTTAGCAGTATTAAATAAATATTATCTTATTAAATCTGTATCTTAAAAAATTTAAAATACATTATAATATAGTTATTGATTTTTCCAAAAGAAACTTATCTTGATATTTAAGTTATTGTATGGAGTTTAATATTTGAACTGTCTAGTTTTTTTTTTTATTGATATGATATAGAACTACAAATGGAGTAAAATAATAAATTATCAATACATAGTGGTTTACCAACAAATTTAAGCATTATTGTTACGTTACTTTAGAATTGTTAACCTTGTTTCCGTTTTTTTCTTTCTCTAAGACAAGAGTATGTATATATTACTATATTATGCTATGAAAATAATGGGTTTCTGCTATAAACTATTTTATTTTATTTTATATAAGTTGAATTCATATAAAGTGAGAATAATAGTTATGCCATTTAGGGCAACAATTAAATTTCTTTTTAAGACAAAACATTATAGTATTTTTTTTTATCTTAAGGCTTAAAACTTGATTTTTCTTCTATCACAATATAGCGGATTAAGTTCATTGCATCCCCATAAATTGTATTTCTGTACAAAACAAATACATAAAATTAGAAATGTACGTATTGAACATTCTAGTAAAATTCTTGCATTGCTATTGTTTAATATTAATTTATTAAAATAATACACAAATGTAGGCTAATTATACTGATAGAACATTAAAAACATATAGTTATACGAATTTCAATTTGAGTTGAATTGTACCTTATTCACGATTTTATACACATACTTTATTTAGATATAACAGAATTTAAATAATAATTTTAATGACATAATAACGGCAAATACATTTGGTTCACATTACGTTTTATTTTTCACCGTAGTAATTTCACACTGTTCAAGGGAGGATGTCCGCTTCGAACACACTGATTTTACCGTAACACAAATCACGAGGAGATTCCACACTCGTTGTCCACCTATTTGCCCCTCACACAAAAATATTTACCGTATAGCATTTTACTGGGAGATTTCACATTTTTTGTCCACAAATTCTCCCTTAAACAAAATATTTACCGTATTTTAAAATTACAGGATGTTTGCACACTTAAAATCAGTTTTACCACTTACTCAAAAATATTTACCGTGTACACACCAATTTCTTTTTTCCCCAACAAACCTTATTATAAAAACGAAATAATAACTTATAAGACGATGAGAAAATTAGAGAAAATGAAACACAACTTGATTAAAAAAACGGATCATTAGTACCTGAATAAGAAAATAAAAAAAAATGTTCAACTTATAACTTAAAAGTATAAATTCAAAATATACCGATATTCATTAATTTAATAAATCGATAAAAAAATAAATTATAGTGTTACAACAAGAATGAAAAAAATAAATTAAAATAAAGTAATTATTATTTCAGTTTTATAATAAAGTTTGTTGGAAAAAAAGAAATTGGTGTGTACACGGTAAATATTTTTGAGTAAGTGGTAATACCGATATTGCACTCAATATGATAGTGCAAACTCCCTGTAATTTTAAAATATGGTAAATATTTTGTGTAAAAGAGAATTTGTGTACAATAAATGTGAAATCTCCCTGTAAAATGCTATACGGTAAATATTTTTGTGTGAGGGGCAAATAGGTGGACAACGAGTGTGAAATCTCTTCGTGATTTGTGTTACGGAAAAATCGGTGTGGTCGAAAGGGACATCCTCCCTTGAACGTTGTGAAATTACCGCGGTGAAAAAAAAAATGTAATGTGAACAGACGAATGTATTATACTACTCATTTTATAATTATGAATTCAACTTAAAGGTAGTTTACATAAATGCTATCATCATGACGTAGGTAAATATATTGCGTATTTTTTTGTGTACATATTTCAATATTTTATCCTACACAAAAAAACCTGATTTGTTTTTAATTTAATATTTGAAATACCACGGATGTTGTTTGGCTACATTATTAATAATGTTGCGTATAGTTTATGCACGAAGACGTTACTTTACGTAACTATATGACGTACATCGTAAGGTGAAGGTCTCAATGGTGACCAGTCTTCGCTTGGACACCAGTACTGTCGCTTATCGTCACGACGTTCTCACCACGCGATGTAAAACAGTTGTGTATGTATATTTTATACGAAGACATAGTTTGGGGAAATATCCCTTTTGTGCTCGCTTCATCGTACGCATTGTCATTTTTATAATATACCTCTTGTGCTCACGCCATTTACGCATATGCGCGACGACAGATTTGTTATCATATACGTATGTCAGTTGTCCAGCATCGCCTTTATCAATATCGTCATCACCAATTCATGGAATGTTTGCCGCCTCCTGCCACTGCTCATCAAACATTCTGAACCCAATACCAGAGGTCATCGAATATGCGGGTACCGTGAGTCGGCTATACGCCATAATTTATAATCATTGTTATTTCTATTTATTATTATTGTTGTTACCTTTATTTTATTATTATTGTTATACCTACCACTAACACTTGAAGTAAAAAATGTATAAATGTAAGGTAACTATTTATTGTGTTCCTTGCGAAATATTAGTATTTATTTTGTACAATTTGTCAGCGTTGCCATTATCATATTCATATCCCTCAATACCTCACAGCGACGCCATAAGGCTCATTGTCACTGGTATAATTTATCGCGTGGCCAACAATCTCAATTATTATTAAAGAGATTTGGTATGCATCAACTAATGTACTTGGAGAAACCAAAATTCATTTTGGAGGTAGGAACATTTTCCTCATTCTAATATTTACATCAACCTTAAGTCGGCACATTTAAAAATTATAAGACGTCTTTATTTTAACTTCTAAGGCAATTGTCATAACAATAATATTTGATAAACAAACAAATTTATAATTAATTTATCTTTTAATTACTGATAACCGACCGGTTTCTGTGTCTAAGTGGGACAGTAAGGTTGGTACTTGGCACCTGGACGGCACTCACACATTATTTTAGATTTTAGACACAACTATACACTGGCATCTGGAAGACTGTAAAGTCTTCTACGTACGAGAGGTTTATTTCAAAAATCCAGTTTGTGACGTTCAAATACCTGAATATTTACCCCCCCCCCCCCCCCCACTCCCTTCACCTACTATCACTATAATGGCACTATGCCATGTGAATCTGCATGAAAAGTATGTTGAGACGGCAAATTAGCGAATAGTATCTAATTTGTAAAGCTAAACAATTGAAAACCAATTAATTTTGTTACTATGTATTAGAGCTTGTTCAAAAATTAAAATATTCGAACACAATCCTAAAGTTGAAGTATTGAATTAATTTTAGTTAAATATCAGGTAAAAGTATTTGGAAGGAAATGGCAGTAACAGGTATACGAGGTGTGGTATCCCGGCATACTGCACTATACCTTGTACAATATTAAGGTATACAGTATTACTGTGTCTTTGCCCAAAAACTGTCAAGATGGGTCTCATAGTTTTTGGCTTTATTACAAATAGTAAAAGCGACTTATTTTGATAAATACTTTTGAACTATGAGAAAATTTAATTACTTTGGTAAATAAAAATTTAACTAAAATTAAAATATTTTTTTTTTTTAAAAAAAGCTAAAAAAACTTAAAAATAATTTAATTTAATTTAAGTGCAAAATAATTAAAAAAATAAGATAAACAAAAATAATGGTTTTCATTTGGATTTAAACAATTTAAAATGTTTTTTTTTTATGTATATCATAGCTATAAATTAGAGTATTCAAACGTTTGAAAAATAAATAAATAGTTAAAAAATAATACAACTGAACATTATAAATATGGTTAATAATATACAAAGTAATTTCAATAAACTACTTATTCAGTGTGTTGCAATCGAATTAATATACCACGAGATTCATGGTTCACGACATTCAATTAAAAAATACTTGAAATCTTAAAAACTAAAATTGTATTAATTTTTGTCCATCAATCTGGATAAGTTTTCCTACTTATCCCATCCATTAATATAATATATTTTTTTATTTTTGTTTAGAAACTATATTTAATTTTAATTTGATAAAATACATTTCTCGTTTAATAACTTAATGTTTTAATTTAATATTTGTTTGCTTAAAACTTTCTTCAGAATAATATAAACAATACACAGTATTATTACTGATGAATCATCAGTGATGACTGATGATATAAATTATATTAACCATTTTAATTTTAAAAAACTTGGTTGCTATTCCGAACTCATATAGGTCAAATTGTATGCCAACAATGTCAAAATAAAATCAATATGTTAAGTAGTACAAGATTTCATCTATAACTTAACTATTTTAATATAGAGTTAACCTATCAAATTTTAGTACGATTCAAATGATTTATATATAATTAAAAGATAAACCAAATTGCTTCTCTCATTGCTTATAATATAATAAGACGATGTCATAAATTGTTTAATATTTGTTAGCTTAAAAACGAGATAAAACGTTTATACGTTTATTTAAATGCATGATTAAGCGAATAAAGTACAATGCAATTACTATAATAGGTTTTGATTGAATAATTTGGTTAATATGGGATTAAAACTAATGATTTTAATTAATAGTAGGTAATAGCACATACGTAATAATCTCGGTTTATTCTTCGTTAGGATTATTATTTTACAGCCGTTTTGTATTTTAATGCTCATATATCATAAAATATTATACTTAAACTTTATTATTCCCTTTAGAGTTTTGGTTATTCTAAAAATGAAAAAATGAAAATAAAAAAAATCAGAATTAAAATAAACGTTTCAAATGTAATTAAATATCATTTTAAAATATCATTAATCTAGTGTGTACACTGTATACTTCTCAGTCGTACCTATGTATAGGTACCTATGTAATCAAACATACATCTTGAAGGATACTTATTCGGAAATAAATTGAATTTGGAGCAAGGAATTTAATTAGTGGAATATAACATACACGATTTTATTAACTTAAAAAGAATAATATTAGTAATATTACTAAAATAATATTTAATAATAACACTACAATAACACCCACAATAAAATTAAAATTACTCCAGTCGCAATAAATATTTTTTAATTCTTAGGCATTAATATTTGAATTAGGTACTGGTAATGTGTCACTACATTTTTTATTCAAGCATATTTATTTTGGAATTAATAAAGTTTCAATGAAGTTTGCTTTTAAAATAAAATATTAATTATTTTTCATTTACTCGTGTAGACAAAAAAAAAAAAAAAATGTTAATCTGTATATTCATTTTTGTTTTATATACCTACGTACAAAAAAGAGATGAAATGACCTAAACTAAAAATATTTCTAACTACATGTAATATACATTTAATTCCGTGGACATAAATGCAAAACTATACACCAAGCTTGTACGTACGTTTTATTTTATTTTATAACTTATGAAACGTACTAATAAAATCTTAGGAAGAAACTTGTTGACTCATAAAATATGTGTTCGGTTATGGCGTATTTGATCTGTTATCTTGTACTTTTAGGTCTTGGATAATTAAAATTAAAATTAAAAGTTGTAAAACATTTTGAACTTCTGTTTTAACATTGAAAGCACAACAGTATAACAGTAAAAGTTTCTATTTGAATTTAACAAAAAAAAAAAAAAAAAAATGTATTAAAAATATGTAATGAAAAAACGAGGTTTGCAGACTACTTTAAAATTAAAAAAACAGAGAACTTAACTAAAAATACATAGGCACATTACATCGTGAAATGGAAATCCTATAAAGTTCAGTATAACCTATAACCACCTCTATACAGAGCATTCACTTGTATTCACTTGTATACTCACATTTCGTATTTGATGTTTTCTCGAACAACTATAACTTTTGGTGCGTTTGCTTTGCAATCGGTTGACTTACAGACAAAGTTGTTTGTATCTACATTATGTAAACATTGCCATAGTAGAGCAGGCGATGAGTTCCCGGGAGGGCAATTATTTTGCCTGTGCATTTAATAGGGGATGAGTATTGCTACACCACTCACAACTATATGTCATCGCAATGATTTCATTTTTATCCTCGAACTCCGTTTGTATTGCATTTTTACTATCTTACTACGCTTGTAGAGATACCAATCTATAAGGACACTGTATTTTGACTGTAATAGTTACAATGATCATTATATTCGAACGTTTACCGGATTCACTCATGACTAGTTTTAAGAATTTGTAGCACTGAAAAGTTACTTTTTTTTAACGTTTTAATAATAATATGCACTAAAAATTGGAAAATATGCAAAATAAAATTGAAATAAAAAAACATTAAAAATATTTTGTAATTTTCTTTTTCATAATTTATTCATGTACCTATAGTAGTATCATAGCATAATATATGGTATATGGTAGATAATATATATGGTGGATAAACAGTGCTCACTGCTCAGGTATTAGGTGCCGGCTGTTCATTTACTGTTACGGTCTAATATAAAAAATGTAAGTCTGTTCAATATTTATGAATTTTATATTTTATATGTAATTTGCAAGACGTCAATGGACGTGATTTGTGTGTACCTACTTGAAGAACACCAAGCCATTGAAATTTAAATCTTCAGAAGGCCGTCTAGTTTTTAAGAAATGTGTTCAAAATGGGTAAAAATAATAGGTAAGCTATTTAAATATACGAGCGTTCCAATAAATTAAAACAATACCTGTTTGATTCCATTCGAATACGATAGAGTATACCTGAAATAGCATAAAAATGTACTTAAAATTCGAAATAAGCAAAATAGTCCAAAAACCATAAATATGCAAAATTAAATTTCGTCCTGTAAAAACGAATATGTACCATGGGTATAGAGATACCTTTAGATATTACTGTAACACTTTCAAAAAAAAAAAAACATGCTTTTACTTAAAACTTCCAAGCCCTGTAGTCATCAGAAAGTCGATGCGGATTAGAGAGTTATAGGGGTAGTCGGTAGAAGATAGCGAGTGGGAGGGGGTAGTACGGAGTGAATATGTCATTCGAGGTATATATATATTATAATATGCGTGTTCACTATGAGAACACGAGGGTAAGGTGCAGCTGCTGGCAGCGGTTATACTCGGCTAACTCGGCGATTAACTGTTGCACTCCTTGTACACACACGCCCCCTCGAGCATTTATATTTCCCAGGACGCCACTGCGTTAGATTTACACAGTCGCCCGTACTTCCGTTTTCCGTTCTCCCCGTCGTCGTACCACCACGTGCTGCTTCGTGTTTTGTCAGATTACTACGTATACAATTCGTATATATATTTCGTACAGTAGTGGTGTAGCAACTTTCAGTGCGCACAGCCTCCGGTAGCAAAAACGCAACGTTGATGAATAATTGTTATACACGTTGGTATATACCACACGGTACGCCTACGCATTGATTATACTCACACATACATGCTTAGTGGATATCTATATTGAACAAATATAATATTATATTGGTAGAAATGTACTGAAGACCGTCTCTTCGATCTTCCCTATGTCCACAACACCGATGTCATCATCATTATATTCAATAATATAATATTATGTTACGCCAGTTCACGAATCATATCGTAGAACATTTTTTGACTGAATACAACTGTATAATGTATTATTATCATGTGTACAAACACATTGCATCAACTAAAATATAAATAAATACAAGTATTAAATTATTATTATAATGATAATTGTATAGCAATAATACTAATCGCGCGCAATTAGTAGATACACAAGAATAAGAGATACAATATTTTAACACCCCCATAATAAGCAGAGCTTGTTGGCTTTTTATTATTCCAACAAATACAAAATATTATGTGTTATTGATGTTTTTGCTGTAAACTATCATAGTTCTTGAAGTTTAAAGTACCTACATAATTGTGGGCCACCACTCGCTAAGTATGATATCGAAATAAAAAAAAAAACAATATAAATGCATAGTATAATAATTATTTTGTAAGTCAACCAATTATTTGGATTTAAGTCTTATAAATAACGTCTAAAGCTTACCAATCGTACTAGAATTTATGGGTCAGAATTTCATTGCTACTAAATATAAAATAATGTATGTATTATAGAGGCGTATAATTCTTAGGGAGTAAGCAGGAGTTTAATGTCTTAATGGAGATTGAAACATTGCTTCTCTTCAACCCGACCTTCACAAGTAATTAATGTAAGCAATTTTAAATATAACTTTTGTTTTATACAAAATATCGATTAACACAAGAAACAGTTATATTGGCCACCCACCATTATGGTCAAGTATATGATTATCTACAATTTCTAGAGAAAATTAATACACATAATATTATGTATAAGTAGGTACTTACGCATTAAAGTAATAATATGTAATGTTATAAGCTTATAAATTTTAAGAAATAAATAGATTTACATTTTTTAATGAAGGTACAATTTTTATATTGGCAATAACAATTATTTATTTGTTCAACATTCAGAAATTTCAGTATTAATAATATACCTACCCATACGTAATAGTATGAGACGCAACAAAACCTTACTGAGAAAGATGAGAATTATCCGTACCAATGTTGCTTCCATCGTGTTAAATATATATTTAACAGAAGATTTATATTTTCTCATCAGACCGCTATCAGCTACTACCTACACCCAAACGAAGAACAATCCTAATCCGAATTTTAGCGCCTTATAATTCTGGGAAAATACCACCAAGGTTTACGGGGTAAAATGGGTATACATAAAGAAGACTTGGCAAAGTTTTTAGTCACAAATTTTAACACACCTGTCTGTAAGCTCCCTAATCCCTACTATTTCGTTCCGGAAATTTGTCCATTAATTGACTATCTCCGTGCAAAATCAATGACAGTGAAAATTACCTTGTATATTTCAATTATACTATAATACTATAATGTAGATTAACAAGTAATCTTGTACATGATAAATGAATAATAAAACTAGTAAACTGATATAATATCTGTCATAATTATTAAATTAAAAAATGCTATGGTGAAACTTAGAAAAAGTTTAAAAAAATTTCATGTTATTACCTAACCAATATTTACGATTTCAGGAAAACGTCAAACCTATAGATACTAGATAGGTACTATAAAAATAAATGTTGATAGTTTCTTTACTGATAAAGTCTTTGTTAATAATCAAACAAAGTTTTATAATAAAAATGTTTCCAATACTTTTGAACAACCAATATTATAATCTATTATGCGTATTGCAGATTATCACTTATGTAATAATAACCTGAGCTGTGTATTAATTTTTCGTTCAAAAAATTGTTTAATTTAATTCATTTGCATATTGTTCATGTTTTAATCCCGATTTTAATGGTTTATCACGGAAAGATTGACAAACAATATTATCGCTTAGAACAATGTTGTAGATATTTACCAACACATGTATACAGCTATAAAACCATATATATATTATGATGGGTAGGTACATACAACTACAGAATATAGATAGATACCTCTAATTGTGTTTTGGTGGCATACTGTATAAACGTGTACTTACCGGGTTATATCTAACGTCTGACATTCATTATTTCAACGACTATAATATTAACGTGTTTTTGAAAATATATTTTTACATTATATTAAGTCGTTAAAGAACAACATGAAAAAAACAGGCATTTTTAATTGGAGAATACAAAAAAATTGAATTTCGAACGAATATTTTATGAGTTATATAAGTGTTTTCATTTTGTATAGCGGAGTGGAGCACCTAGCTATAGTACAAAATGTTGGACCACTACCTATACCACTATACCACTACCCCTACTCATTTTGTCTTAACATTAAATACATAGTTGTTCCAAAAAAATTTGTTTATAACGACTTAAATATTTTCAAAAACGTGATTGTTTTCTGAAATAATGATTGTCTTATGTTAAACGGGTTACTCCACATCGTGTTATATCACATTTTGACAATAATTAGTTTATTAATACACGTTGGGTGTTGTATTTTTGTCATGACAGTATAAAAATGATTTTTTTCATTATATGACATTATAGTTCACGCCAGTGTGCATCGACGAGGTGTTACAAATTGTGAAATCGATTTCAAACGATGTGCAGCACGCCATATATTATAGATTGTATAAATAGTATGCATCACAGAGCAGTGTGAAAGATAACCAAGGTACAATGATTATCTAAACAAACATGTGGTAAATTTATCGTATTGAAAATCTGTTGTAAAAATATACTGATTAAAACAAAAATATTTTCAAATACCTATTAAAATATTATGTTTACAAATTACAATTAACTTTTGTAATAATTCAAATCGGTTCATATATTTTTATTGAAAATCGGTCATTATAAATGTTTTGAACTTTTTAAAACTGTTCTTTGTTAAATTGTGTGATTGTATAATTTAATAAATGACTCGTGTTTTATATAATGTCCGAACGTAATCTTATAATAAATTACTAGTATTGTATAAATATACTTTTTCCATGTGATTTCTACTCTCAAACCCCTCTCATATTTCTTTTAGACATATATCCATTATAGATAATAGTGAGGAAACTCTCAATAACACATATGGGACGCGATTTGGATGTAGTACAACTGCCTATATAATAATAGTCCTGGCCCAATTACCAATTACCAATAAGAAAAAAAGTGTACTTAGGTATAACCTGGTTTTAACCCGGGACTCAATAAGTAAGTATAACAACTTTTTTTCTTATTCATTTATTAATTGGGACGCGACTAATACGCACTGGTACCTTGATGGAAACTATTACTACGACGCTAAATCGTTTAAAATAAACAACGTTCAAAAACGAATCATAATTTGATTTTTCTTTTTTTTTTAAAAACGCTCAGAATTCAACACACTGCTAAGCAGGGCAAGATTTTACAATATAAGAAAAGTAAAATAATACGACACATTTTTTTGTAACCAAGAGAAGTTTACGGACCGTGGACACGTAGTATAATTTCAGTCAAAGAAAATCCTCGGTCCACCAGAATTATTATTAAGATGCGAGAAGGAAAATATAATTATCCACAGTGTTCTAGAATGACGTTTAGGGTAATTTCATGGAACAGGCTAAGTTAATCAGGTGTTTCTAACCAAACTGACACTTTGGGTCTTATAATACATTTAAGTCGGCATTCACATTGTTTAACGAAGAAAGTTTTCAACCAATGCTAGAAACACTGAACAAAAGTTTGAAATATAACCGTTAATGGATATTAGTTCAGTAAAAAAATAATTTACTTCATAAATAGGTATATTTTATTCTACCCGAATAAAACTTTCATAATGTACACCATTGTTCCTTTTATTTTATTTTTTAAGACATATTTTATTTAAATAATATATAGGTAATAAAATATATTAGACTCAGTGGCGTATCTCGCACCCCCTGGATATTTTTATTATGATGTTAATGATATAATGATAATCACGGTAAAAATGTTGTGCATTACATTTTTTAAATCGCCCCCCCCCCCTTAATTGGGCTCCAGCTACGCTACTGATTAGACTATAGCTTATTAATTTACCTACTATCAAACTGCAGTTTTAATGTTTAACGCTCAGTAATTGATAATGAAGAATGTCAAATGATAAATATATTTTGTTCTCAATCAGAAAATAAAAGTCATATTTAAATTGTTTGATATTTATTTTCAATTTTCCATAAAATTGTAAGAAACTACAAACATCAGCTAAAAAAAACACGAATACATTTAACGTAAGTACCTATCCAAATAAACAATTTTTGAAATTGAGCTCATAAACGTAATTTATTGATTATTTTCATTAATTTATCACAAATTTAAAAACCTCTAATCGTAAAATCTTGTTCTTATTTAATTTTTTGAAAATTATTCATATTATCCATTTTAAAAAAATAATTAATTTTAGTCGTTTGACCGTTAAGTTTAGGTTTTAAATATGCTCGTAGGATTGTATATTATAATATTGTAACTATTATTATATTGCACAGATTTAGTTTAGATAAATTTATATTATTAAAATCATGTTATTTCTTTTAATTGTTGTGTTTTATGTAAAACAATGTAACGAAGTTATAAATAAAAAGAAAAAAAAATTTAAGTTTACAATTATGCATAATATACATATTATTATGCTACAATAGTAAATTTAAGAGCCTATTAAATGGAATTAAAAACTATTTATAAATGTATGAAGTATTACTATAAGTATATTCATGAAATATTTTAATATGTTTTCATTCAATGTGTAATTCAATCTTCATTTTTATTTTTACAATATCATTAACGCGAAAAGTTTTGAACTGAAATTAAATCCTATAGAACCATAATACATATACTAACAAGTTAGCAAAATGTGAGTTTCAAAAAGCTAAATGCAAATATATTCATAAATTATAAACTTTATATTAAAGTTCGAACTGAAAATAAATTCTTCTCTCTTAGATGACGCGGGTACGAATTATTTTGCGTTGCTTTATACAAAGCTCAACGTAGGCTAGTAAATTATCAAAAAAATTCTGAATTAGAATTTAAAAAAAAATTTGAAATGGAGATTGTAAAATGAAGTATTAATCTATATTTATCTTTGTATATAAGAAATAAATAATAGTGTCAATTAAAGTGAATAATTCAAAACTTTTTACAGATAAAATCAATCAAATATAAGTTTATGATTTTTACAAAAGAGTTTAATTATTTTAAAATATATCGAGCGACTATTATAATACTGTACTTTGTGAACTTCACAACACATTCTTAGTTTAGTTAAATACTTCAAAATGCACATACTTGAAAATCACTTTCACTTTTCAACAGTTTCTCAACTTCAAAAAAATTATTTTTAAGTTTTATTGTACCTATAATAGTTATATTTTATAATAATTATATATATTATCAATAATTTTAATTATTAATTTAAGAAATCGAATTAAATTAATTTAAACAATTTCGAGGGAATTTTTTTTAAAAAATATTTTTGAAATAATTGATAGGTCATTATCACTAATAAAATCCAATCATGAAAAATATATTAATGCTCATGTTTGGAAGTATTGGAAAACCATAAGTCTTCTATATATATATATTATATAATAATCTAACTTGATTTTGGAGACGAAGGAAACCGGTTTGTTTGTTTATTTATTATTGTTATTATTATTATTATTATTATTATTATAATTATTATTATTATTATTTATTTATTTATTTGTTTACACTTGCATTTTTCCATTTGAAATATATATTACTCATTAAACAAATAATTTATTGTTAAATTGTTTTCTACCTTATCTCTATTCTATAATATAAAGAATAAAATTTACCACTCCAGTGGTTGAATTCAAAATGTAGAATATATAATTTTCAGAAATAAGCAATTACAATAACTACAATATGTATATATTATATTATTTGTATAGCCAAAAATAGTCATATGTTTATAAATTAAATTATAAAAAAATAATTTCTTCCGAAGGAAGATCGGGCAGTTAGTAAATAATAACATACTTTCGTACATGTCTGAATAATTGCTATTTCGGGATAGGTACCTAGTATTATTCTGCCTTAGTGTACTCAAGAAATACTTAAGAGTACAGAGACGAGGCTAATAAAAACAGACGATTTTTTTTCGTACCACGTATAGTGCCAATATATAGTGGTCGTAACAATGGGGTCATAATAGCTTCGGAACAAATACAATGACCAAGTGGCTCAAGGAAATAGAGTTTATGTAAGTGTGTTTTCCTAATGGAGAAATTACAAACTGACGGGTAACCGATAAAAAGCTTCCGGGTGAAACGTGAAAAAAAATGTTGCTGAAACTGTACTGCTGCTAGAATGAAGTACAATGAAGATATGTGTAAACAAATTTGAATGAAAATGAACATAAAAGAAGGTTCTCACAAAAAGTTCCTACATTAATCCGTAATTTCAAGATATTTTTTGGTACCCATCTACATACCTATAGCTACAGTAGTTTTTAAACTTTTAGAATCGCGACCCTCCATCATATTTTTTCGTTTGGAAACACAATGTAATAACGATAATGAGTACATTTTTTAATAACTATATAAAATACATACATATTTAACATAATATATACTATTTGCAATTTTAAGTGTAGCGAAGGATCCTATTTTTTCACAAAATATAATATGATATTTTTTTACTTCAGTGTATCTATTTATTAGAAACAAATTATAGTTTAAAGACATTTATATGCAAACCTAAACTACCCTGGTTTAATTGAGTAATATTTTATATCATATACTAAATATAATTGCTATTTATTTTTCTACTAAATGCATCCACGGCAATTGGAGAAAATAAAATACTGTGTTAATCTTAAATATTAAGATATGTAAATTACATTAATATTTTATATTTTATGGTGCAGATTGGAAAGTTTGAGAATTTTTTCGTCTCCTAAATGCATTTTTTAAACCTACATAAAAAAAACCGAGTTTGAACACGTAATACCATCAGAAATTATTATATCCCAGCCATGGTCCATTACGTTGAGTATAAATCTCGAACTCCATCAAATTTCTGAGAAATTTAGGTACTTGTTCAAAACTTTATAATTATTATTACGACGATATCTTAGCTTAAGCTGAACCACACACTTTAGACACATCGTTACGACATCAAAGAGTCAGAGCAGCAATAATTTGTGGAAAACTGAAATCCGACTAATTTACCACATAAGCGTCAAAAGCCTTTGGAACACTTATAACAATCAATTATACAATTAAATCAATCGATTATAATCGATTCATAAAAGTATAACACTCAGATACTCTCTTTGCTAACTCCAAAACACCGAAATCGTTTAATCGTGGATACTGCCATGGTATAACACTTCCTTCACGCATCGCATTAGCGTAATCACTCAATCATTTCCTTTCCCTATCCCTAATCGATATGTAGACAGTTAAATCAATAACAATCGAATATTTGATTATTATCAATTAATACAATTTATAATAATCAGTTGTAGTCGATACATGAATTTAAATCAATTATAAGTTATAATCGATAAATAGATTATAATTAAAAGAAAACCGAAATATATATATTTTATTATAATCGAATAACCGACATCGGTTATTAAGCTACCTCGATTATTAATTGATTTATAATCGAATAGCCGACTTCGATTAATCTATTATATAAAATAACCACGCATCGCGCACTACGTATTCACGGATGCGTGATCCTAAAAAACCTGCAATTCGTGACCATTAAAATAATAATTATTTTTATATTAACTTATAAGTTAATATCGCTTACCACACGTAGACCAATGTGAGTAGTTTACAATTAGTGCAAATAATATTTTAAAAATTGTGTTGCGACACACAATAAAAAACACATTATTGTGAAACAACTATACATTTATTGCTTATTCACTTGGAATCTACAAAAGAACTTTACATTTTTATTTTAAATTGGTTCTACTTTTACTGAATTTAAACTGTTTTGCATTTCAGTGTTTATAAAAGGAGTTATGGTGAACAAAATCGGATTTGAAAAAATTATAAACAAAAATAAAAATAATAAAATATTGTTTATAATGTTTTTGAAAAGTAATAATTACATACACGTTTTGAGTAATAATTAATAAGATATTTCAAACTGAAATTTAAAATCCATTTTTTTAAATATGTCTTTTTATATTATAATAATTATATAGCAGGCTAATTATGAACACAATTAATAATTTTTTAGTTAAATTGAGACTAGATCATCATGAACCGAACTGAAACGTCACCATTAAAATGTAAAGATTGTTTCAAAAATAACAACAATATTATTAAAATGTTCAACATTTTTCATTGTACGATATAAAATATTTAAGTCACTAAAATTACATCACAATATTCCGACCGTTTATTGTACGATGCAGATCGATCTTCTGACACTGGGATTGGGCTATCGGTTTTTAATCGGTGTCGATGATAAAAGATGCGATGCCCATGTATTGCGACAGTCACCACAACTCTCAAGTCGACTCTACATACTTTCATTATATATTAATTAGTATTAATAATCAATGATACTAAGTACTTTAGTTCGATATCATTTTATAATTTGTAAATTTAAATTAAACACGCCGTGAGTGAATTAAATGATAGTTGAGTGACGTGTGAAACTAAACAAACCGCTATAGGATTCTAGAATTATTTTAATCTATTCAACGCTATTTGTTGACTTACTAACGTATTCAATTTGTTTTCAAATTCGTATGTACAAAACTTACTATTAAGCGAAAACAAAAAAAAAACAGATGACGGAATACGTATGAGTATAATATGTTTTTATAGATAAATATTTCGTGTATGCGTCCTTTTATCATTGACGACAGATACAGCTAGGGTTGTATAGAGGCGCTCCATTGCTGTGATTGGATTTTCGACGATTAAAACGATTTAATTGGGTATCCGACACCACGTCTAAATTGAGAGCTGCAATCATTTTAGTTTCAGACCTACATAATAACTTTTTCTAGCATATACTTCAGTAAGGTGATGTCCTAATATATTATATGTATCGCATCTTGGGCAATATACCTATACTCTGTTTCAAAAGAGAACATACCGGTCGGCGACCAATTAATATCCGGCAGTGCACGTCCCCCACCAATTTTCCATTGTTACCGTGATCACGTGGTTTTCACCGCACCAATCGAATCATTTGACATGCGCGAAAGCGGTATGTTCTCCTTTTGAAAAGGAGTATATAGTTAGTAGCTTTGTTGTTTTGTTTACCTATTAAATTTTTCTAAATTTGGTGGAGATTTTGTGTTGTGATTCCTGTACTGGACCTACCTGCTATTACAATTTATTATCTAAATATTGACATTGGCTTAAAAAACCAATTTAATAATTTATCTTAATTTAAAGTTCAAAATTTTAGCAACTCAATATTTATCAGACCTCAGATGCTAATTACAAGATAAAAGAAAAAATAACACATTTAAAAAACAATGCACTCCTTGCCCCTGCTCAGAATCTAAAATATTTAGGTACAGTTATTTATAAGTTATGTACTTATGTCGAACGATGTCGTTCATAAACTATCTTATGAATAGTATTTATTGTTTACAACAACTATTTTATTACTATTTTATATTTATAATATACAGACTTTACAGTGTTGAATAGTACATAGATTGTATGATAAATAATAAAAGTATAATATAATAGATGTCAACAATAAATTATTTACAAATACTTAACTTGAAATCATTGACATTATTGTTTGAAGGTTAAAAATTCAAAAATTCAAATTATTTACTCCATAATATAATACATAACACTATAATAAAATCGATATTCCAATGATATTTAAATAACAGTGAATCTGTATCTGAGTATTACAATCTTCTATATATGCTTGCGCGCGCACGTGTGTGTGTGTGTGTGTGTGAGCATGTATTTATGTGACGTACTATGCTGTATTTTATAAAATTTACCTAAGCTAACATAAACATGTGCCATCGGTGTGTGTGTCTCATACAAAGAATGTCACATAAATTTCATATTTATCAGCAAAACATTTCACACATCGTATTATAATAAAAAAGAGTTATTAAACAACTAGAATGACATACAAAACGCACAAATTATAATAATATTACATATTATTATGTGTGTACAATTTTAAATAGGTATAGAATTAAAAATGTGGGCAAATGGATTCGCGTATATTTCTGTTATATTATATTATTATTGATAATAATTAATAATTAATAACTTTTGAGTCAATACCACCTTACCGCAGAACAGTGTAGATAATTAAAATTAATCTAAATATTTTGAAAAATATGTCATTGTTTATTGTACAATTTATAAGATAGGTACCTACTTAAAAGTCTTAAAAGACCCCGCGTATAATGCTTTTAAATTACAACGAAATAATTAACATATTTATACTTTGTTTAAATATCTAATAAGAGGAAATATAAAATTACAACTTTATACTTACTTTATATTTTATATTCATAGAAACATAGAAATCTAACACTTTCGAACACTATTTATATTTTATACCTAAGTAAAAAGCAACCACAAAACGTCAAAAACGTTATTTGTTCGTGATATTAAATAATAAACCAAGATGCGTTTAATATCGTCAAGGTTTATAATTAATTCCAAAGTGTAAACACTGATCAGGTCCATACAAGCCTATCCTATCACATTCTTAATTCCGGCGATGATAAACGGATTTAAAATGTCTATAATTCTAGCCATTAAAAAATTATGCCATATATTATAGAAGATCCTAATAAAAAGTTTTCCCTAATTTTTTGTCGTTTTTTCATATTGTTAAGCTAAGAACTTTTAATTTTCAATTTCACGCTTCAAAAGTACCAACTAGATCCAATCAGAAATCATCCACAATCTTGAAGATCAAAGCATTTTTTCTACTATAAAAGGGCCTTCGCGCCTTTACCGTTTCCTGCACCGCCGGCGCTGCAAGTTGCAACCACGTCGTCTAGAATCGCTTCAACTGGTCCAGTTTTGTACTCGTGACGGCGCCGGTAGAGATGACCAGTGACCATAGATTTATCATCATCATCTGCACCACCCACTCGCTATCACGTCCCCTCACGTGGCCTCGTGTTGTCTAACGTTTTTTTTTTTCATTAAAATTATTATTTATTGTTTTTTTCTACTTTCTTTGTATTATATTTAATTTTTTTGGCATAATTAGTTCAACATTTTAAATTACTCATTCATTAAATACACATAATAAATAGTTCCTTAAATGATGTAATAAAATTATTTTTTTTAGTGCTTACACAGTAAAATGTTGTTTCTTATTCTTCGTATTAAAGAGTATGATTTTATTTATTTCAACTGAATAATAGATCATAAAAATAATCGTCCTAATGGATCTTTAATATTTATCCACTGCAATCATAACAACTTACACTTGTGCCAGTATGCCTATGCTTACCTGTAGGTCCATATACCTATATTATTATAAAAGTGGTGTTCATAATAATCATTTAAAGTCCACATGAAATATCGTAGCAGTGAAAAGCTGTGACATATAATAATGTGTTATGTACCACCCAGAGTAATGGGTTTAAATTTTTAAACCCAAAAATAGTTTTACATTTTAAGATGACGTAATTTATATACCCAATTCTGATGAAATCTATGTTTTATTAAATAAAGACTTGTACAATAATTACTGTATATTTTATATTATGTTACTCAGGACAGTAAATTGTTATAGTAAGATATAAGTTAAGTAAAAAAAAAAACATATTATAATAATAATATACTAAAATTGATTTTTTTAATTTTAATTTTAGTGCCGTTGAATCTTTCAACGTTTATATAATGAACATTTTTTAAACTATTTTTAATAGATTTTTATTAAAAGTTAGGTATTATTGTATGTATAGTTTTCATAAATGTAAAATTATTCCATATTCATATTTTCTATTTACACAATTAATAATAATTTCATGAAATTGGGTATTCACCTGTAAATAACAACAATAATAATAACAACTGTATACATAATGGCATTAAAATATAAAACATGTTATTCTTGCTGCATGGTATGATATGCAAAACTTATTTAATTTGTATATTACATTATAATATATTAATTACGCGTCTTATTAATGATCACATAAAACTATTTTTGATTTCATAATTATTAAAGATACAAATTAATATGTACTTAATATTATGATATATTTATTAATAATCACATAGGTACACTCTGGTAAACTATCGAAAACAGTAAAATATCCATTATAATAATATCATTATGTTATACAGTATACATTATAATAATTGTGACTTCCTAGCATTTGACTATACAATACTTTACATCTTTGTTCTATACAACAATCACATACAACATTAGATATAGGCCAACGTATAGGAAATACTAGACTAGGTAATACTTCTATACTAGGTATAGATAGCATGGTATTAGTGTCTACAATAGTATATTTTACATTTATATTTGCATAGCATTCGCAGTGGAAAATTTACCAGATATAATAATATAAGTATACATTAACCCGTTATAGTGCAAGGGCGTGCATTTGATACAAAAAGGTTCCGAGACCCGCAGACATTTTATATTCCAGTCGATATATAATAACATATATTAATTTAGAAATTTAGTTTAAGCTATTTATATTTATACCGATATTTTTGTACAATAGCCTGCAACGTATTTGATATTATATATTTTTAAACATTAATCTTAAAGTAAAATTGCAAGAAAATAAAAATATAAAACCTAATTTAAAATAAAATTCCTATTATACTTAATTTCGGAGAGAATCATTTGAGAATATGATGATTAATCGCTGTCAAACTCAAAAGAACAGTATATACTTACTAAGTGACCTACTCTTAACATAATTTTTCAGGAGATTAAATCCTGTTCAAGACAAAACAAGTAACCAACGCTAAAATTAGACAACCATTTTTTTTTATTTACAACATATTTTAATTCGTTTACTTGTAGATATTAAAGTCTTTATATAGTGAAACGTTAAATAAGATTTTTAAAACAAACTATAGTACTTATGTATTATGTGCACCTATATATTCTAAAAACAAATTGGTATTTTTCAATATTATAGTTTATGGATAGAGTTCACTGAAATAATAATGAAAAGTCACAATAAAATTAATTAACCAAGAAAACAAAAGCAATGGTTTTAAAAACGTGATGAATATTTCAAGTTTATTTTAAATTAAAATTGTATTACTAATAATGCTTAATCTGAATATGTAGGTATTACATGTTGAGACTTATACTTAGATACGTTGAATATGTATTCAGAACGGTGAAGTCACTCCCTTGATTGTAATAATGTGATATATATGTATACAAAATACTATAATAATATATAATTTATTATTATTATTATTGAGTATTCTTGACTCATATTTCTCTCTAAACAATGATAGATTTAAGTTACTTTTTCAATTGCCTAAATAATTATATTATACCGTTCATAATATTAAAAATAATTAAGAAAAACATTATTTTTTTGTTTTTGACTCACCTTGAGGGAAGGCATTTGTCAAGCGATTAAACAGCTTTGGTAGAAAAATATATGTTAATTGTAAGGTCTAACAGTCAAAATGGTATTGTAATTTATAAGTTATAACTTATAACTGTGCTAAAATTTAAATGTAATTATCAGTTCAGTATTTCATATTTTATCTTTACACTTAAAATGTAATATCTTTTTTTTTTTTTTTTAGGGTTAAGGCTTCAACAGGTTATTAGCCTGTGGTACTGTAGGGGAGGGAACTATAGTTTGTTTACACGTATGTGTTGGTTTTGGCAGAATTTTCAATTTGGGCACCCGTAGGTATCTGCCATGCCCGGGTGGGAGATGGCGGCACTTGTTCTCCGGACACCATGACTTGCCCGAAGAAAAATGCCACCCAGTAGCCGAGAATCGAACCAGTGACAGCAGCGCCGCAACCAACGCCTTAGACCGCTCGGCCACCTCGTCCCCCATGTAATATCTGTTTACTGAGTTAAAGAAAATAATAGTTTTAAATATAAACATTTTAAGTAGGTACAAAAACAACCGAGTAAAAAATTGTTGTCTACAATTAAATTTTTAAGATAATATAAATTATAACACATATAATTATTCCTCTTGCTTTGCTTAGAATATAAAAAGTAAAAGAAAATGATTTTAAACAATCATGTTTTTTTAAATTATTTAGAATACTCGTAAAGACTTTTTTTTTAAATAATTTTTTGATAAAATAAACCTATAATCTTGTTTATTTAAATTATTCCAGCGAAAAGGTAAATTAAGTTATGTGACTGCAAGAACTTGAAATTTTGTAACGAACGAGTATTACATAGAGTTAATGCATTACACGCAACTTCCTCAGTATATTAGTTGATGTGACATTTATTTAATTTATTATTTCAGGGAATGATCTATTTAATCCTAATTATTTAGTATCTAGTTTTAATTTGATATTATATTATGATTTTTTTATTTAATGAAAATTATAAATTTTTTTATGAAAACGATATTAAATTACACATTTACACATGAATCTTATTTTTAGGACTAGATTTTTAATTATAACTGTTCCGTAGTTTAAAATAAAAGTTCTCTCTATAATTATTGCGGTCTTTCGTGCGAAATTTATGATAATAGTCGTAATGATTCTCTTTTTCCTATTCACTTGAAATTAAATTAAACTTTTAATTTTCATTCTAAATTATTTTTAATCTATGATTAAAAACATTAATTTATTCAGACAATAATAATACATATTATTAAGACAATGTTTTCTTGAAACCAAAATTGCACCTGATCATTGGATAAATATTACCCTTCATTTATACTTCCATTTATTATTTAATATTCCTGTTAACCTAAAATACCTAAAAAAATATTAAATTTATGATTTATCTTAAAATATATCATAGTTGAGATACGAAGAAATTATGGTTTATTTATTGAAAAAATATTTTTCCTGAGCTTTCTTTAAGCCACACTCTAAAATGGTTCGTTTTTTAAAAGTATGTCATAATATATTTTCATATATTGTATTGAGTAGGTATATGTGGTTAGAATATAGAATGAGTAATAAGTTACAAAGAAAAATTTATTGAATGGTTCAAATAAATGTTCTATCCGATTACATATTATCAAACTTGTAAGTTGTTAAAAAGTTTCTCGCACACATTTATCTCGCCGGATTATGTATTGATAGACTTGGATTTAAACTCTGAACAATGAGAACAAATTGTGGAAAATAATTATCAATAAATTTAATAGGTACGTAATTTATGAGTATGTCAACCACTTGAATAATTTAAAACTATAGAGATAGTACCCAGGTTAAAAAATTAAAAATTCGTTTTTGAATTGTTTTTTTTAATCGGTACTCACGTATATTATTTTACTGAATATCCGACCTTGGTGGTTTTACTTACCCGTTAATAAGTTTTAGATTCTGAGTGGAACGATGAATGTATTGATTTTACAATGATGTGTGTTTTTTTATTTTTTTTTTTTTTTTATTTTTTTTTTATTTTTTTTGTGTCTGTGTACACGATAAGTAGTCGAAATAATGCTACGAATTTCAACTTCAGTATCTTGTTCGATCAGAAAGTGAATGTCGTTGGTGCATTGGGGAGGTCAACATTTAAATTTCCTAGTAGTTTTCAAAAGCGCCGAGAAAAAACAAAAGAAAAATTAAGGAAAAACGGGAATTTTTATGCAAAATCTGTTTTCGAGAAAATTGATTTTAGTTTTTGGTGTAACTTTAAAACGAATGACTGTAGATACATGACATTTTCACTGGTTGTTTATATTTCCATTTTCTATACATGATAAAATTTTGATTTGTTTTGAGCTGTTTACGGACAATTCCAGTTTCCAATTTAATTAGTTTTTTTTTCTATGAATGTCAATAAAACTTTATTTGTTGAGTAAAAATACTTGAAAAATTAATAGTATATTGTTTCAAAGGCAGATGAAAAATATTAAAAATCGTTAGTCAGTTTTTTTTTGTAAGCATTTAAAGTTCAAAAAATGACAAAATATGTAAAAATCACGAAAATTAGCAAATTATTTCGAGTTAGAAATTCATAAAAATTTTCCTTTTTAAATCTAAGATATGAATATGTAATACAAGATTCCTTATAAGATTATCTACCTTTATCAAACAAAAAATATCTATAAGAAAGTCAAATTAAATTTTTATGATCGTATTAAAATGCTAATTAAAAAAAACTGTGACTAAGGATTTTTAATATTTTTCAAATGTCATTGTAATAATATAGTAGGAGCCTTGTTTTAAATTTTCAAGTATTTTTACTCAAAAAATAAAGTTTTATTGACATTCATAGAAAAAAAAACTAATTAAATTGGAAACTGGAATTGTCCGTAAACAGCTCAAAACAAATCAAAATATTTTGAAAATTTTATCATGTAAAGAAAATGGAAATATAAACAACCAGTGAAAATTTCATGTATTTATACAGTCATTAGTTTTAAAGTTACACCAAAAACCAAAATCAATTTTCTCGAAAACAGATTTTGCGTAAAAATTCCCGTTTTTCCTTAATTTTTCTTTTGTTTTTCACGGCGCTTTTGAAAACTATTGGAAAAATTTTACTTTTGACAACCCAAAGTCCCAACTAGATTCACTTTCCTATCAAAAAAGATACTGTTGAAGAAAATCGAAGCACTTTTTCTGCCCTAAAAGGTGATGACAGACACAAAAATACAAAAATAAAAAAAAAAACACACATCATTGTAAAATCAATACATTCATCGTTCCACTCAAAATCTAAAGTTTAAAATTGACAATGTCCGTAAACAGCCCAAAAAGATTCAAAATATTTTTAAAATTTTATAGTGTATAGCAGGGATGGCAAACCTTTTGAACACTGCGTGCCCAAAATTATCTTTTTTGTTTTTTAGAGTGTGCCATGAAAAAAATTTATTTTGTTCTATTATAATTCAATCGTATAATTTATGTATAAAGAGGTTAGTTTAGGACCTAAATAATTTTCTACAGATAAAATTGAATAATCGTTAATGACCGATAAAAGCCGTATGCTCAAAATATTTTTACCTATTACCTATATTCTATAATCTATAATATAAATAATAAAAATTTTCGCGTGGCCACAAAATCTTTTCACGTGCCATCTCGGGCACGCGTGCCATGGATTTGCCATCCCTGGTGTATAGAAAATGAAAATATAAACATACAGTAACATTTTCATGTAT
This sequence comes from Acyrthosiphon pisum, assembly GCF_005508785.2. Classification (NCBI taxonomy): domain Eukaryota; kingdom Metazoa; phylum Arthropoda; class Insecta; order Hemiptera; family Aphididae; genus Acyrthosiphon; species Acyrthosiphon pisum. The sequence goes on from NC_042494.1 coordinate 67,539,916, forward strand.
CTACAATTATTCGTTTTTGAATAGCAATAAAATAACAAAACCACTACATGAGAAATCAAGTGAATATCTATATTGTAAAAATATAAATTTCAAACGCTCATAAAAATGTAATTTGACTTGCTTGTAGACATTTTTTTTTGTTGATAAAGATAGACAATAACTTATAAGGAATCTTGTATTACATTATAAAAACTTAGATTTGAAAAGAAAAATTTTTATGAATTCTCAACTCAAAATAATTTGATAATTTTCGTGATTTTTTTTGTATTTTATCAAGATTTGAACTTTAAATGCTTATACATAAAAACTTTGATTAAAGATTCTAATATTTTTCAAATGTCATTGTAACAATTTAATAGAAGCCTTGTATTAAGTTTTCAAGCTTTTTTACACAACAAATACAATTTTAATGACATTCATAAAAAAAAAGATTAATAAAATTGGAAACAGAAAATGTTCCTAAACAGTTCAAAACAAATCAAAATATTTTGAATATTTTTTTCATGCATAGAAAAGGCTAAAATAAACATTCAGTGAACATTTCATGTATTTAAGATCATTTGTTTTAGAGTTACACCAAAACCAAAATCGATTTTGCGTAAAAATTCCCGTTGTTCATAAATTTTTATTTCGTTTTTCCGGGCACCTTTGAAAACTATTGGGAATTTTAAATTTTTACCTCCCTAAAGTACCAACTATCCGATCGAATAAGATTCGGAAGTTGAAAATCAAAACATTAATTTGACTACTAATCATGTACACAGACACAAAAATAAAAATAAAAAAGCACACATCATTGTAAAATCAATACATTTATCGTTTCACTCAGAATCTAAAAGTTTGCGTAAACATTAAATCTATAATATATTATGTTGGTATACCTATATGTAAAAAATATTAATACAATTATAATTTACTGAGCCATTTGCTAGGTATATATTTATAATTATTAATAATCGGTATTAAAACCAGAAATAGTAGTGTTTATAACAATATAGTTTGTTTTATTTTAAATAGGGAACATTAAAGTGTAGGTTTCGTTCATAAAATACAAAGATTTTAATTTTTAAAAAAATCATCTTTATATCGCTTCGATGTTTTATCCATTAGCGCTACATAAATTTACATTATTATGATGTTATAAATGTATATCCTGAACATCTTGTACATTGTATGAATGAAAAATATAAAGAACAAACTTAATATTGTAAACAAAATTACATGTATCTATGATAACATTTGTATATATGTATATTATATTATATAATGGTATATACACGAGAAGTGATAATAATATGGCATAATAATGATATAATAGCGCTTAACTAAATGTAAGTAGGTAACAAGCTGCAGGTTTATTTTTTATTATATCTAATTCATTTTTTTTCTGTTGTACTTATTTAAAATATGCTTTAAAGGTGTAAAAAATGTATTTGATTCAAGGTTCAATTTTTATCGAAAAAGAACAGAAATATCCTAAAATCCACAAATTAACATATCTAATTTAAAAGCATTGGAAGGTCAGTTCCGCCATATAAAATATCCATTGACTGTCATTTTCAGTCCTATAACTTTTTTTATGACATGAAAAGGTCAAAACTTTTTTTATTTCAATAGACCTTTTAAATACATTATGTATTAATGAAAATTTCATTCATTATATACCATGATTATGATTTAAAATTAAAAACAAAAGAGCAACATATAAAATTATAAAAATTGTATTTCAGAATAAACATTACTAAAACGATGAGTACGTATATAAATTATATTACATTATACGTTGGGCGCTCATAAACTTATAAGTTATAAGGTACCTACCTAAACATTAAACATTAAACATATTATACATTAAAAATAATTATAAACTCTTTAAGATTAGATAATATAACTGATTTAAGTATAATTATTTTACACCACAGTAATAAAAATAAAAATGTGACGTCTACGAGTCTTGATAAAAAATATTAATTGAATTTATTATGCTTTATTTTTTGCTTGTACAAATTTACAATCATATACCATCCTATTACGATGCGTGGATGAGTTTTTGGGGCGGAGATCTGTCTAAAACGGATAACCCTTCTGAAAAAGGAAATCGCTTCCGTATATGTAAGTATACGTACATGCGTATGTGTACTGTTGATATTGCGCAAACATAAATCATCGGTGTCGTATTCCTATACCCCGCCCATTTGGATGAAAAGTAAAATCTATTGTCGACTTGCCCCGTTTGAGTTTCTATCCTTTTGTGGGACTCAGGAAACATAACTTCCCAGCCCAGGAATAGCCTTGTCAACCTCAGATGTGAATGTGTATGTATAAACATTATATACATTTATATATATTGAGAGAGAGAGAGAGAGAGAGAGAGAGAGAGAGAGAGAGAGAGAGAGAGACAGAAAGAGAGAGAGAGAGACAGAGAGACAGAGAGAGCACCATGATATAAAAGTTATGATTATCGAAAAATGTATATGAAAACTATATAGTGTATACTGGCAACCCGTTGCAATCTTAGTGAAAATATCATTATAAACAAAAATAGATAACATTATATTAATTTATCCAACTAAAAGTGATATTTAGAGACGCATATGACCTGAACTGATTTATATTTTGATTAATCCTAAGATTAAACGTTTTATATTTATTTATTTTTTATTTTAGAACTACTAGTAAAAACTATGATAGTTCGACAATTACAATATTAAAATTACATAATTAAAGTATATGATAATATTTAACATACAATAAAATAGGTAAAAATAATAATCGACATTTATATAGTCATACATAAAGAAGCCAATTAAGGCAGAGAAAGAAAATTAATTGATATATTATTAGGTATAATAAGCTAAATGGAAATAATAAAAAAAAAAAAGGTGGGTAAGTGGATGTCGCTCTGCTGTATGTACAGTAGGTTACAAGTGGGTCACTGTATAATGGATAGTATTAAATTTGAAACCAATGATATAATATCATTGTATAAAAATAACGATTCTGAGCAGAGACGGTATGTCAGTCTAGGTATAACGTATAAGACATATTATATACTTATCTATGGTATTAAAAAAAAAATTGACCTATAATAGGTAACTATAACAAATTCCAAATTAATCATATGACAATATCCGTTAGGTACTTATAATGCGTTATACTTCAACAACAAATCATGATACTATCATAGATATATAATAGTATACTTTAGAAGTTTCAAATACCCACGAATAATCAAAGGTGGGCAAGTTAATGAAAATAATTAATTCAAGTTAAGTTAAGTTAAGAGGACACAAGATCGATAAGTTTAAAGTTAATATAGAAAAAAATATTAACTTAACTTAGTTTAAAAAAAGTTAATCTATTAATTTTTTTAATCACATAAAGAGTGAATGTGTCTTTTTAGTTTCTAATTTATAAATTATAAAAAACAATTTTATTGAACTTTTATCATAATGTACGCTGATACCCTTTTACTTTTACATTACTATTATTTACTAATTTAAACTATACTCATCTCAAATTAATAATTTAACAGATTTATTTTTTTATATCATAGCAATTGAATAATATAAGTTATATAACATTAAAACATAACAATTGTCTATTTATAATTAATAATTTTTCAAAAACATTTATAATTGCAACTCGTATAATATATAATTTAAAACTTAATAAAATATATGAATATACACAAAATTATGTTATCAAGAAAAAGAACAGAAATGTTTGTGTTTTTGTATTTGATTATTTTTATTTTATAATGACATTTTTTTTTTTTTAATAGTAATATTTACGTATAAACGAAAAGTTTCAAAATGTTTTTAACTTGATAGATTTTTTTAAAATCAACTGAGAAAAGCTAAGTTATTTCAACTGTAAATTAAACTAGTTAAGTTCATAAGTTGATTAGAAAATAAACTAACTAGTTAAGTTAAAAAGTTAAAAAAAAATTTACTTTTTAACTAGTTAATGCCCACCTTTGCGAATAATATTATACAATCACAACAAAATAACTAAAACAATTATTCTAGGTTTTTCAATATGTAATTTCGTCCAAATTTGAACTTAAAATGACTATAAAAATAAACTGTGCTTATGTATTTTTTAGAATTTTTGGTAACAAAATTAACTACTTACGTGGAATCTTGTTTTAAATTTTCAATCCTTAGATATAAAATTAGAACATTTTATAAATTTTTAACTACAATATAATTATTCAATTTTAAATTTGATAAATATTGTTAAAATTTCAACTTCAAATGCTTATAAAAAAAATGTGTGCCTATGTATTTTTAATTTTTTTCAACTGATATTGTAAAAATATATCAGGAGCTTTGTATTAAATGTATACACTTTTTGGCCCAACAGATAAAACTTAATTGATATTTATAGAAAAAAAAAAAATTGAAATATGAAATTTTCAGTAAACAACTCAAAACAAGTCAAAATATTTTGAAAATTTTATTAAGTATAAGAATTGATAAAATAAACATTCAGTGAAATTTTCATGTATCTATAGTTATTTGTTTTTGAATTACAACAAAAAAAGCAAATCGCTACATGAGAAATCGAGTGAATATCCAATGTTGTAAAAATTTGAATTTCAAACGCTCATAAAAATTTAATTTGTGTTTCTTATAAACATACATTTTTTTTTTTTTTGATAAAGGTAGATATTTTTATAAGGAATCTTGTATTGCATTTCAAAATCTTAGTTCTAAAAAGAAAAATTTTTACGAATTCTTAACTCAAAATATATTTTGTCAATTTTTGAATTCTTAATGCTAATAAAAAAAAAAAACTGTGACTAAGGATTTTTAATATTTTTCATCTGTCATTGTAACAATATAGTAGGAGCCTTGTATTAAATTTTAAAGTATTTATACTCAAGTTTTATTGACATTAATAGAAACAAAAACTAATTAAATTGGAAACTGAAAAACAGCTCAAAACAAATCAAAATATTTTGAAAATTTTATCATGTATAGAAAATGGAAATATAAACAACCAGTGAAAATTTCATGAACTGTCGTTCGTTTTAAAGATACACCAAAAACCAAACTCGATCTTATGAAAAATCGATTTGCGTTTAATTTTTCTTTTGTTTTTCACGGCGCTTTTGAAAAATATAGGAAAAATTTTACTTTTTACAGAATTTAAGTTGGTGATAAATTGAGATAAGACTGTTTGGACAATTTATATTGTAGGATTATTATTAGCGGCCGCTACTGCATATGATTTTGCTTATTTTTATATTTATATAACAATTTAATATACCCATAGGTAATATATTACCTACTGATATTAACTATACACTTATACATAAATGGTAAAACTCCGTGGGTTGTAGTGAATAAAGCGATGTCGTCCATCATAATTATCCAAAAATGTAAATAGGTAATATTTTGGTTTTAAGTTAAAAGAGTCTTGTTATAATAAACAAAATACAATTTTTAAATGTGCATAGTATCAGTTATACTTTATAGGAAATAATTACCATAAATTAATTTTTTATAAATAATTAATATAAAAAAAAACCAGACAAGTTGCGTTGCTGTATGTAGTAGGTGTCGAGTGTACCTCTTAATTGAGTACCTATATTATTGTTGTTAATGGGCGTGTTAAAATGTAATTCAATAATAAATCATTTTATAATAATATGATAAACGAATCTGAGCGGAAGCGGTTCGTCTATATTTCTATGGATATTGTATAATATATCATGTACCTATATTTATATAAGAAACACGGTAGGTTGAAATATTTTTTGCCAAAAACAAATCAAATATAATAGATATTATATATTAATTATGAGTTAAATCGATTAAATATTTCTTGTAATTTGTCAGTACGTCTGGCCGTTTAGTAAATATTTTAAAATGAAGTTGATAGTATGTTTATAGGTAAGTTTAATAACGATGATATGATGCCAAGAACGGATTTGTTGACAGTACTTTGACTACGATTCTAAGTACTTTTTTCAAACGTTTTTATGAGATATTATTACATTCATGTAGAAGATGCTTTCATTGAGTCAAAATAAATAGAAACGGGAAATTTATGATGCTACATAGGAGAAACTAATTAAATCATGTTTTTGAATAACTAACAGATGTCGGGTAAAGAATGGATAGGTATATATTTTTATAACGACATATCTTATATAACATAATATTTAATATTATATTATTATTATCGATCATGTTACAGGCTATCAACTTTCTGTAGAGTTTTAGGATTTTATGTGATACAAATCTAAACCTAACGTGTTACTAATAAATACCTATATAATACAATTTTCTCAATCTAGTGAATCACTGATTTCAAACCAATATTGTTTTTAATCGAATTAATTAATAGTCATGTGATATGTTTACGGTGTTTAACTCGGTTATATTGACCTTATACTCACTTTAAACCACCCACATTCCAATCCTATACTGTACATCAATAACAATTTCCATTGAATAATTATAATTCCTGTGGTGCATGTTCGTAAGCTAAGCTGGTCTCGTTCATTTGGTTATTTTCAAGGCATCCTGTTGAGAAGGGAAATAAGAGAAAATTGAATTACGTATATCCCGACATCCGACCTCTTGTTGCCTCTATGACCATGGGCTGTGTGCTTGTGTAAACATAATTTGTCGAGTAAAGGCCCTTTATCTCGGTCTCACGAGGTTTATAATTTTTTTTTTTTGTTCAGGAATCGGATTTCCGCTTTTTCTACCACGGTGAACCCCCATGAGCAAAAAAAAGTTGTATGATCGAAAATTTTAAGTTTTAGTAAAACATTTCAGTACAGTTTTTAGAACATTAATACATTTTATATTTATTTTATTTTTTTAAAAGTTTAGTTTTCAAGTACCTATTGAAATAGAATACTAGTATATTATATTATATTATATAATAATTTTATCAATGATATTCCAAATTATTTTATCACAATTTATCCTACTGTTCTAGGTAAAATAAACGAGAGAGAGAGAGAGAGAGAGAGAGAGAGAGAGAGAGATCTGAGATTTAAATATAATATTGTATACACAATAATATGTTTATAGAATAATTTAATTATTCAATTTTATAGTTAGTAATTATTTTTTTAATTAAAATAAAAATAAATTTTTTTTTAACACTAATTACATAGTTAGGTACTTAATTTTTGGTTGTGATTAAAATAACATTATTTTCATAACACTGTTGGTTAATCACATATACTTAACAAAAGTTAAATTAAAATAAAATAGGGGGACGAGGTGGCCGAGCGGTCTACGCGTCGGCTTCGGTGCTCGCAGTCACGGGTTCGATCCCCGGTCACTAGGTGGCATTTTTCTCCAGGCAAGTCACGGTGTCCGGAGAACAAGTGCCGCCATCCCCACTCCGGGGCATGGCAGATACCTACGGGTGCCCCATTCAAAAATTCTGCCAAAATACACCCACGTGTAACACACCCCTACCGTCAAAAACCTACTGTTCCTCCCCTCATCCCAATGGCCTAAGTTGCCGCGGGATAATTAATAAAAAAAAATAAATAAAATAAAATAAAATAGTATATAAATATTATAATTTATGATTAAAATAAAAAAAAAAAAAAAAGTTCAGTTCGTGTTCTACAACCGACCGTACAACACGTGTGCTCTGCGATAACGTTTTATAGCTCTCGATAGCACATACCTACTCTACGGCTGGCGTTTCCAGGTAATATGATTCTATAACAATTTAATCACTTTACATAACACACCCTAATATTCATTGTCAACATGAATAGACTTCCCTCGGGCGTTTCGCCCAAAACCAACTTCTCACTACCAACTAAACTTCTTACCTCTAACACATAAAATAAAAAAAGTGCAACGCCTACACAAAAAAATATCAATCCATCATCTACAAAATTATATCAACCCAACAAATTCAACCCAAAATCAGCCACAACATCGCTCGATAAAAGAATGCTATCGTCTAATACGTCTATCAACCATTCCCCACCGGACTGGCCGTATAAGAATAAACACCCGACCACTCACGCCCGTTCAACCGATAACACACCCAGTCTCCGCCGTTATCGCAAATCAATTAACCCACACTAATGACTCTCAATCGTCAACTCCATACTCGATTAAACCTACGTATATTCACACAAATACCAGCATGAACTTCGCTACGGCGACTGCAACGG